>NC_067134.1:30205279-30254818 GCF_021347895.1 Acanthochromis polyacanthus | reverse complement strand
TCCCCCCCCCCCCTACAGGTGAGTGTGGTGCTGATGAGGAGTCCAGGTGTTTGTCATCAGTAATCAGTGGATCGTTGCTAATCAGTCACTCCAGCGTTCCTTACAGACAAGCCTTCAGTGGTGTTCTGATGCAGGACCGTCTTAGTCCCTCCATGCTGACTTCTGCCTGCTTGTGCTTTCCTCATTCCTCCGGTCCGTTGCTCTGTTTCCTGGTCCTCTGTGGGTTCTGCTGGATCCAGAGGATTCTACCGTACTTCCCATGGTTGTGTCCACATGTTGGAATGAGAGGTTCCCTGTGTAGAACCAAGAGGAGTCTCCTTCCCCGTGTGGACGTTCCCCCTCCTACAGTCAGTAAGGTTCTCCAGCCATAGTGACACCAGACGGAGGTTCTGCTTTTCCATTCTATGACCTGTTCCATCAGCTCCCTACCTTCAGGCTTTAATAGCTTAGAGTTTTTGGTTTCTGTGCAGTTACTGGTTGATCAGGTTTCTGCTTAGTTTAGGTTTCCATAGTTCTGTTGTTTCCTGCCTTGGTCTTTCCAACAGCAGGTTAACTGTAGTTCTGAGTTTAGTCTTGGTTCTTCCTCCTCCTGCCTCTAGAGGCTCCTAGGTTCACTTTTCTTGAGGATTAGCCCGGTTCAGATAGTTGGTTCTGGTTCCAGTTCTTGTATTTTCCCTGAGTTGTGAATCAAAGCTTTCTAAATGGTAATTCTTTCTCCTCTGATTTGCTGCTATTGAGCCTCCAGCATCCGCTGTAACAGAAATATTCTGTTCTGTAAAGTAATATTGATCCATGAGGAGCAGCTGGACCAGAGACTTTCTGTCTGACCTCTGCACGCCTTCATTTATACCATTTACTGCCTTCATTTGGTGTCTTAATTAGTGTAACTGTAATCTTTCACAGTGTTTAAATGAGCAGAAAATGTTGGTGTTTTAGGAATGTCCATTTACCTTCTAGCAGGTCAAAATAGTTCATTTTAAAATGATTTAGTAAAAACCCCAGCAGTGTCTCCAGGTCAAATCCAGCATTTAAAGGCTTTAATCCTGATCATTAATGGATGTTTAGTCCTGAAAGTGGAGGAATAAAATAATGGAGAATCTTTTTCTTAGAGGAAAGTTAAAAATCTCTTCTTGTAGCGTTTTCCTTCCTGGAACATTCAGTCTTTAAGGAGCTCTGTGGAACTTTTTCAACATAAATACTTTAGTTCTAAATGTGCTGCAAAAACACTGAAACAGAAGAAACACAAACCTTCAGTAAGTTCACTCTGATGTTCTGTAAACTAATGAAACTCCATCCAACCATCAAAGGGGTCCTGCTGATCAGACCTTCAGCTTTTTACTTCCAAGTATCGTCTGTTCAGGCCTTAACTTTCCAATCTCATTGTGGTTGAAATGAATGAATGAACGCTGAAACCTTGTCAGAAGGCGTCTTATTGTCTTTGTTCCAGTGCTCAGTCCTTGAGGTGACCGTCTAAACTCTTTAGTTTGGTATCTTGGTGTTCTCTGATCCTCTCTTTGGGACCATTCCAGGTTCATTACTGTTCACTATCATGGATTTGGACCAACAGCTGCACTATGGACCCACGCCATTTTTACTGTGGATTCTATCACATCTAGAAGCTCAGAGCCATCAGAGCTGCTTCACTCATTCATGACCTGAGACTGTTAATGATGTACAGATGCTTTATTGCTGAGAGCTGCTCTTATTTCAGGCCTTGAACATTGGACTGTTTTATCACAGGGTTCTGTCACCAACACAAGATCACAGGTTGAGGTTTTACAATCAACCATAAACCTCTAAAAGTGAACTCAGAATGTCAGTTTACAAGGTTCCTATTGGCTGAATCCTTCCAGACAGTCTCTGTCTGATCCATGCTGCTCTTCTTTAGAATAAACTTATTATGAAGTGAGTCAGTGTCAGCGGACGTTTCTTCTTCACCTGCACATCATGGATGTCTGACAAACTAAATATTCTACACAACTTGATAAACGAGCCAAATCCAATCAGATTCAGTCTCTAAAAGCAGCTGCTGATAACATCTGGACATTATTAATGTTCCACAATCACCAGAAACATGATGAGCACTTTGATCTGTTCCAACAAAACATCTGTGAGATGTGGAACAACAACTTTATTACTGACAAACAATCCTTCAGAGGATGGAAAACAATGAAATATCAGATCAGGAGCTGTAGTTTGATCAGCAGGAGCCAGTTGATGGTTGGACAGAGTGTCATTTTTCTACACAGCATCAGAGTGAAGTTGTTGGATTTTCTTCCCAATAAAAGTGGTTGAGATGATGATGTGATCAGCTCCTTCATCAACATGTGAATGTGTAGAAATAAAGGCCAGAGTGAGGCTGTGGTCAGAGAGGAGGAGCTTTCTTAGTCCTCAGCTGTTTCCAGGAAGCTGCTGCAGCTTCATCATGTCTCATATTAACGTCATCTAAAGGTGCAGCAGCTGATCTTTGCTCTTTGTGTCTCAGAGTGACGGCAGCCTGCAGACACAGAGGAGGATTTTCTCTCAGACCTGGTCCACACAGCAGAGAGCTGCAGAGGAAGAAGCTGAGTGAGTGGAACTTTGCTTCTCTTTGATTCAGACACAAAAGACAGAATAGAAATCAGCTGATCACAAGAGTCTGTGTGAAAGGACAGAAACAGACTGAAAACACTGATAAAGAGTCAAAGAGCAGAAAGAAATCCAAGAGAACAGCTTTGATTACTGTCAGGAGAAATGTGGGGAGAAGAATCCTCACAGAAGTTTGTGTTTGGTTGAAAAGTTGAAGAATGAAAAGTATGTGGAGTCCATGAGAGACATTTAGTGCAGTAATGATGTGTTTAGTATCAGTCAGTGTTTGGTCTGGACTCTGAACAGGCTCAGTATAAAACTATAAACCTGATATGAGGCTCTGATCCTTTATAAGATAGAAAATCATTAACCTGAAGGACATTCTGATACAGAGTACATGTATCCTACTACACACAGAGTACATGTATCCTACTACACACAGAGTACATGTATCCTACTACACACACAGTCAGGGCTGTACAGTGGGAGCGTTTCACTCGCATATGCGCCTAAAAATAGATCGGTGCGAGTAGAAAAAATAAAAAGGGAGCACACGTGCGAGTACAGATGTCAACCCTATCATTCGCATTTTCTCCTAAAATAAATCCACACAAAGTGGATCAAAGTAAAAGTCACAGCCTACACCTTCTTCTTCAACAACTTTTTTTCACATCAGCACGCTAAAACACGACATGGTCAGAAAAACCGTGAGCTCCTCTGACTCTCAGACCGTCTCCCCCATAGATCTATACAAACATGTACATATCTATGGTCTCCCCCCCACAGTACCGAGCATCACACAGACCGACGCACTTTCTTAAAGCGACAGGCTCCTATTTTTGTCTTTAGCTTTTATGAACACATTAACTTGAAATAACCAAATACTGTGTCTGTCTAAATTATAATAATGCAAATGACACTAAGTTAAGCGTGTAAAACAGTTTAAATACCATAAAGTAATAACTGAACTAAAACTGTCATCAGTTAACCCAATCTATGCATTCTGCACCTATAATCAGACTCCCCTAAGAATGCAAGATATGGCATCAAAATATGTCTGGTATTTATGTATAAAGTCTTTAATATAAGTATAGTTCTTAAGTATAAAGTTATTTGTAATTGTTGTTATTTTTATTGGGCCAGTTAACAATATAATAGAATTTAAATTCTTTAATCCCACACCTGGGAAATTATTTGCTACAACAGCTAAAACACCAAATCACAAGTCTAAAAAAATAAACCTAGTAAATTACAGTCTGTAAGAACAGAATAATAAAATAAGGGGCTAAATGATCACAGTATGGCAGATTAAGAACAGAGAGACTATTTCAAAACTAGGACTTTAACAGAAATATGCAGGTTGAGTTAACTGTGCAGATTGTATGAGATGAAATAAGATCTGGAGTCAGAATTTGTTGGGTCACTTAACAAAATATGACTCTCTACTATTTTGGAATGCAAGAAGTGACAACCTCCAAACTTTCTCCGCTACATCTGCTCCTCTGCTGCTGCTGTATAAGGTCTTGTGTACATGGTGGCTTCCACCGAGTTTTTTGCTTGGAAATTGGAAAAATGTAACACAATGCCATCTGAGTGATGATGGAAAATATGACAAAAGAAAGAAGTCAGTAGACCAATCACACTCCAAATGAAAGGAAGCCATATTGGAGAAAGTTTTGTTTTCTTTGGTGACAAAAAAATCAATAATTCTTTACAAACTAATTACAAAATACACATACATATATACACCTCCTGTTATGAGAACAAAATCAAACATAATTCTTTGCAAACTATTTACAAAATGCACACACACACACACTCTAAACATGGGCTTTGGTGTTTCCTTGTGACGGATGTAGTATAGATGTCCATCTGTAAAAATACATTGGTTTATTAGTTCACAAAGTCCTGAGGACCAATGAAGCTGATGTATGTGACACTGGTGAGGGATGATCATCTATTTTGTGGGAGAAGCTTTGTTTGTGCAATGTCACTGTTAGAACTGCATCCATTTATTTGACCACCACTGAAGACCTCATGAGGATCAGCTTGGAGGGGCCATGTCTGGAGGACTTTGATCCAAGTCCTGCAGTGGACCGCTGGATGAACTCAGCCAAGCGTGCCAGGACGACTTGAATACAAAAAGATGTGGGACAGGGATGTTCTCTGTGTTAAAGAACTGAGCCGACTGCTTGGCTTGTTGTGTGAATGTTAATAATAAAATTGTGCAATTCATAGTGCTCCTAAATGTTTTTCACTAGGAGCACCTGTGCTCCTAGTGAAAAAGCTAAGCGTACAGCCCTGAGTGGTAATGTAGGAATGCTGGGAAGTCTGGACCACCTCTGCATCGTACAATGAAGGCTGCATGCCGACCCGTCATGGAGGAGCCCCGTCCATCGTCACTGAAACAAGCTTTTCTAACGTTTTTATGAAGAAACTTTTCACCACGCTGTAGATGTCAGTTCCCCTTGTTGTTGTCTGCAGGGGCAAAAGTGTCAGGAGTTCTTCTTTAGAGGAGAAACCATCAAACACCTTTCAGATGAACATCATCAGCTGAGCTGTACTGCTGCTGTCCACAGACTCGTCCTACTGAATGCTAAACCTCCTGCACTGAGCCAGATCCCGTCCAGCTGCTCTGTCAAGTTTTCAGATACAGCCGACATTCTTCTAACCTTCGTACTTACCCCCAGTTGGAGAGAGTGGAGATGGCATCTGGACCGTTCTTCTCGTCTTTGAACAGTGTTTGCAACCATCATCACTGCTTCTTTCAACACCTCCCCGTCCCAAAAGACTTTCTTGTTCTTTATCAAAAAATCTGCAGCTCTAAATGAAGCCTCAGTTGCTTTTTGTGATTTTATTGCTGTCCTTGTTCACCCAAAGCTGCCTTTAAGTCCCGGGCTTTTTCTGTCCGTAGTGCTACCAGGTGGGTAGTTAGCATGGAAGCTTTAGTGACGGGTCCAGTAGAGTCTCTACACATTGTGTCGCTTTGCCGTCACAATAAAATGAGACACACACATTTATCTGTCACTGTTGTACAAAAGAACTCTTCTTCCTTGAAAATAATGTTTTTTCTTTGGCTTCTCTGCCATGTTTTGGGGTAAAAACCACATCTAGCTTCACAAAGTGTCTGCGTCCGCTTCAGCAAAGAGTGACCTGGTGGTTTGACATGAGCAGTGAGCTTTGACTTCAGACAAGCTCAAAGTTCATTTACACCTTTTTAAAATACTATATTCAATATTTTCATTTAAAATCTGCAAACCAACTGTTAGCTTGTTAGCTTGTTAGCTCATCTCTGTCAGGAAGCCATAGACAGCTCTGTGTTAGTGAGAATTAATTATAGTGAGGACATGAATTAAACTGAAGAGGACGATAGAAGCATGTCCACATGACCTGTGTGTGTCTAAAAAGGTGAACTATGTCCAGTTTATCAGATTTATCAGAGCCGATATTTTATTTTGGCAGCATTAATGTTCATATTCCAAAAAGAGAAAACATTGACAGACCAGGAGATTTCTCAGTTTTTTTCGTTCTTTCTAAGGGAGTGGAAGCTAGAAGGAGCTGCAGGTGAATGATTTGTGATAATCAGGTCCAATAAAGGAGCTTTCTGATGTGTTTGAGGTGTTTCAGAGTGACTGCAGCCTGCAGACTCAGAGGACCGGTGACGGAGAAGCAGCCCAGGATTTTCTCTGTTTCTGCTCAAACCCAGACAGCAGAGATCTGGACTGGTGGGAAGAAGCTGAGTAAGTAGAACTTTGATTGATTGCAGTCTCTGAGGTTCCTCCTTCATCTCCAACAAACACAAACATGAGGATCAGTGTCTTTGAAAGCAAGTGTGCAGACAGAGAGAAGTTTTCTTCCAGAGGACACAGACATCCCATCAGACTGAGGACTGGACATTTCATCTGATCCTGTTTTATCCTCAACACCAAACTGGTGACTGAAATGTGCTGTTTAGTGAGACTCAGGTTGTTGTTTGGACTCAGTGGCGTCATCAGAGCCGGACATCCCCAGCTGTAGCCCCCAGTGTTTATGAAGAGCCCCGGATCTGGTTCATGGATCATTCCAGTCATTAAAGTCCCCAGAATAAGAGCAGAGCACTGATCCAGCTGTAGCTGATGTTGTGTGTCATGTGTTTGTGTTGTTTTCTTGCTCTGCTTCATGTTCCAGACGGAGCTCTTGCTAGAAAACTGCTTGATCTGCTTTAGCTGGCAGGGTGTCTGCTTTTGGATCCTTCAGCCAATCAGTGAGAGCAAATCTCAGGTGTGTTCATGATGTTGATGTGCTTGTAGAGGTGTGTTTAGTCCTGCTTTGTGTTTCCAGTAGTTTACATGTTTGTCTTGTTGTTCTGGCCGTTGTCTGGACAGCTTGGCTGCTAGTTCCCTCTGTGAAGTGCTGTTGTCAGATCAGGAACAAATCTGTTTCCCGCTTGGTTGCCCTGACAACAGTGATGTCACGGCCCTACCTGATCTTCAGGTTTGTTCCGTCGTTTACTGGAGCTGTATTGTGTGTGATGTGGGTCAAGTCTTCAGGTGGACAGAAGCTGTTTCAGAAGCTAACAGCTAAAATAAAAAACTCCTGGCTATTGACACATATAACAGCCTGTAACATGGACTCACAAAGCTCCACAAATGTTGTAAAATAGTTTGAATTAGATTTTTTCAATCTCAGAAATGTTCAATCTGCACTTTTCAAGAATTTATAAAAAGAAAGTTGAAGAAAATTCAGTTCCGTTGTTGTCCTTTTCTGCTTCTAACTCACAGTTTTTGGTATTTAATTCCATAAGAACGGTAAATACTTGACAGATTTTGAAAGTTCTACTTCTCCTGGAAAAAGGGTGTAAATTATTCACACATAGGGCATTTTTTGACACAATTATTGACAAAAATAGACAAACAAGACCAGGCGTGTTCATAAATATATCTATTATTGTCGTGCTAAAAGTTATTCTGTTGTGTTGTTGTTGTTCCAGCATCTGTAAAAAACAGGGTTCCTGCTTGGTTGCCCTGACAACAGTGACAGGTGTTTGAAAGATGAAGGATAAGAAGGCAAGAATTAAAAAGAGGAAATGTGGAAACAGAAGCAGACAAATGTGCTGAAAATGGAAACTATTTCTGTGAAACGAGCTCACGGTTAGAAACAAATGAGGACGATGGAAAAGATACAGAAAGATGCTGAACTGTTCTTCAGACCACCGTTCACTTTAATTCATTATCAAGTCAGTGAATTGTGTGTGGTTGTGGCGTAAAACATCACGTTATAGAATGTAAATAATAGTCTGATGCTGGTAAACTTTGTCTTGGAGCTCCTCAGAGTCAGAAGAAAGATCCAGAACCAACATCAGCCATGAGCCACAAGTCCAGAGAGAATCTTATCAGAATGAATCTAATGAAGAGTCTGGTGTAGAGCTGCTCTGTAGGAGAAGATGATTCACATCTACATGAATGAAACTGAGCTGAACTGATCAGAAGGTCTGGAAAAAGGACAGATCCAGTCCTGGTCCACATTATCGGCACCGCTGGAATGTTTCCAGAAAATCCACCGTTTCTCCCAGAAGTTGTTGCAGCTACAAATGTTTCTGGTTTTACACGTCTTTATTTCCTTCCTGTGCATTAAAATAACACAAAAATCAGAAGAAAAAAGCCAAAATTGAGCTAATTTTGCAGAAAACTCAGAAAATGGGCCGGACATCTTTGTTGGCACCTGAACTCAGTGTTTGGTTTCCACCCTTTGGAGGAAAAAACTGAAAGCAGTCACTTCCTAGAACCATCAACAAGCTTCTTCCTCCTCTCAGATGGAGTTGTGGACCACTGTTCTTCTGCAAACTGCTCCAGGTCTCTCAGGTTTGAAGGGTTCCTTCTAGAAACAGCAGTTCTGAGATCTCTCCACAGGTGTTCAGTGGGATTTAGATCTGGACTCACTGCTGCCGCTTCAGAACTCTCCAGAACTTTGTCTCCAACCATTTCTTGGTGCTATCTGAGCTACATTTCAGCTCATTGTCCTGCTGGAACACCCATGATCTCTGACACAGACCCAGCTTTGTGACACTAGAAAACGAACACGTGGAAAACCAGAAACATTTGTAACTGCAACAGCTTCTGGGAGAAACGGTGGATTTTCTGGAAACATTCCAGCGGTGCCGATAATGTGGAGCAGGACTGTTTGTGCTGAGAACTGTGAGCATTTTAGAATGTGATTTAGAGTCAGAAGCAGATCCAGGAGTGATGAGAGGATTATTCCTGTCTGTGAAGGAACAGAGAGAACAAACAAGCATTAGTTCACTAGAACCACTTTCTATGCTCAAACCATAACAGTGACCCGTTCTGTTTTGATCATTAAAAGTAACACAGCTGAAAGGGAAGAAGATGAAAGTCATCTGAAATAAACCTGCATGTTTTAAAGCAACCCTTACTTGTTCTGAATTGTAAATATTGTATAAAAATACAGTGAACTGCAGGTTTTCCAGAACAGTGTTCTATAGCAGACGGAACATGTGAGGTTCTAATGACATGATTTTAATCAGAACGGGTTCTGATCTAAAGTGGGCTGGTCTGAGGCCTCAAACTCCAGGACTGAAAATGAATCCCACTGCTCAAACTAAGTGGATTTGACTGTGATCTCTGCCTGTTTCCCTGTCAGTACCATCAGTGATGAAAGCGTTAAAAAGCCTCAATCTCCTCCAGTCTGTTGACTTTAATCATCAGGTTGATCAGAGAACAGACAGCTGCCTCACTGGAACGTTAGTAGCTGTGACTTGTAGAGGACTGGGATGTTTCTTCCACTTTCTACAGTCTGCTGCCTGAACTGAGCTCAGAAACACACTATGTTGATGTGAGCCACTAGTTTTATTAGTGTCTGCATGGAACCAACAGCTGATGGTCAAGTCAGAGAGATTCAGTACGGTTCACAAACATTCACACAGCATTTATTAAATGATAACTTTGGATGGAGTTTCAGTCTGGATGAGGTTATTTCACATCATTTGTTGTTATTTGAATGTTTTTGTGGTAATTTGGTGACTTTTCATGTTGATTTTGCAACTTTTTGTAGTGACTTCAGTCTTTGAGGTTATTTCACATCATTTGCTGCTATTTTCTGTGTTTTTGTGATAATTAAGTTTATTTTCTGTTTTTATTCATTATTTAAAGGTATTTTGCACCATTTTCTTAGGCTGGCTACCACCAGCCTGAATCTCAAGTAAACGAAATGACAATGAGTGCACAGGCAGTCTGGGTATTCCCAGACTACCATTTTCTGGTGATTTTGCACCTTTTGTGGTGATTTTATTGCATTTTTTTTGGAGGGCGGGGGCGGTAATTTCACATCCTTTGTTGTGACTCTGAGTGTGTACATGAATTTAAACCAGATCTTCAGACATGTTGGGGTGTTCCCAACCAGTAGGAGTTCTCAAACTGATGCTGAAATCAATGTTTTATCAGTAAATCTCATTTGTGTTTGTCAGACAGTTCTAAACATGAGTTGTTCTTATTATCTGTCAATCACAACCTGTGATCTGATCTGTCTAGCAGAGGGGAAAAGATTTAAAGTGAAATAAAGTTCACCTGATACACTTTGAAGAAACCAGATGCTAGAAATGTTCAGATGTTTCTTCAATGCAGCATTAAATGAGACTGAGAGCAGACATGTTGAGGGAAATGTGCATCAGTGTGATCTCTGCTGATGTTGGTTCTGTCCCACTGATTCCATTCTAGGGAATGTTAACTGTCAGGGATTTACAGCCTGATGGGAGCTTCTGCTTTCATGAAGAACAGGGTTTGTACAAGTTGTGTTGGACGTTGAGTGACATGAAAAAGGTTGAATGTAGAAATAATGGGTCACATGAAATGAGTGGGAATCAGCCTGTAAAATGTGCTCTTATTGTGAAAGTCTGCCTGCTGCTTCCTCATAGGTGGAGTCCTGACTGGTTCCAGGAAACAGATCACCTGTCTGAGCGTCCAGGAGTGGACTGGAAACTTTCTTCTTCGTCTTCAGCGCTTTGAATAAAGTGTAAGTTTGCTTTGTTTGCTGCTTTAACTTCAGTAATGTTGCTGTTTGTTTCTGCTCTGTCATGTTTCTACATGTTCACTTCTTATTTCAGCACAAACTGTGGATGACTGCTGTTTAAACATGGATCAATATGATTATTAGCTTATTGATTGACTGCAATCAGTCAATATTTCTATGAGATTTTTGATGGACTTGAGTCAGTTTGATGAGCTGCTGATGTTTCTTTGTTGTTTTGTCTTTCTGACTTTGGGTTTGTGGGTGAGTCTCTGCAGCTCCATGACTCCATCTGCTGGACTGATAGTAGAAGTGCAGCAGCTGATCTTCTCCAGGAGGATCTGAGTGGATGAATGATGTTTGTTTCCTGTGCAGGTGAAGGTAGAAAGTGTGTGTGAGCTGCTGTGAGTTGAGCATCATGGATGAGTGTGAGGACAGAGAGGAGGGAGTCCCTCCCTCTAAAAGCTCTCTGTGTGGGGAACAGGAGAACCAGAGCAAAGCTCAGAGGTGAGAGCACCATCTCTAACTGTCCAGGACTCTGCTGCATGTCAGAGCTCAGCATCACATCACTGCTGCATCATTATTGACAGGAATCCACCTGGACCTGGACCTGGACCTGGATCCAGCTGTTTGTCTTTGAAGAGTGACCGGTCTAAGGGTCTTCCTATTAACTTTAAAGGAGAACCAGGTCCTGAAGTAAGAGGAAAGAAGAAGTAAGTTGGGAAATCAAACTACTGACTGTTGTGTCAAATGTTCTGTCATTGTTCCAAATATGTTCCATCATTAAATCTCTCTGAAACTCTGCTACAGGCATTTTCCTTCCCGGTGGTTTTCCTCTCTATTTACCAGAATCCATCAGAGACCAGATTCTGCAGTCCAGCAGCATCACCTGGACTCCATATTCATGGTGAGTTCATGGACAACAAGTTGTTCTCCATCTGTTGTGTTCAGGCGTCTCCATGCTGCTCTTTGTAGACCAGTGGACTGTCAGTGTGTCCAACATGGATCTGATGTTTGGCTCCATGATTTGACTCTGATGGACTCATTGACACATTTCTCTGTTCCAGCTGCTGGAGGACAACATGGTGACTTTTGTGAAGAAGGAGCTGAAGAAGATGCAGAAGCTTGTGAGTCCAGATTACCCAGAATGCTCCTCAGAGAGTCAGAGGGAGGATGAGGAGGAGTTGGAGGGTGGTGATGAAGATGAGAGGAGCAGCAGAGAGATGTTTGAGCAGATCACAGTGTTGTTCCTGAGGAGGATGAAGCAGGAGAAGCTGGCTGACTGTCTGCAGAGCAGTAAGAGGATTTGTGTAAAGACTGAAGCTGCTGATCAACAGAACATTTACTAAAGTCTCAGAATATCTTCACACAATCAGTCTTTAGGGGACAAACTGTCACCTTCACTTTATTGCTACTTTGGTGCTTTAATATCCAGGTTACTTCTACTTCACTCTTTCTTTCTTGTGTTTTCATTCAGAACTTGCTGCTGGAGTTTGTGGACGTGAACTTAAACGTGGTCTGAAGAAGAAGTTCCAGAGAGTGTTTGAGGGCATCGCTAAAGCAGGACAGAAGACCCTCCTGAATGAGATCTACACAGAGCTGTACATCACAGAGGGAGGGACTGCAGAGGTCAATGATGAACATGAGGTCAGACAGATTGAAGCAGCATCCAGGAAAGCAGACAGAGCAGAAAGAAGCATCAGAGCAGAAGACATCCTTAAAGGCTCACCTGGAAGAGATGGACCAATCAGAACAGTGATGACAAAGGGAGTGGCTGGCATCGGGAAAACAGTGTTAACACAGAAGGTGACTCTGGACTGGGCTGAAGACAAAAGCAACCAGGACATCCACTTCATGTTTCCATTGACTTTCAGAGAGCTGAATGTGGTGAAAGAGAGAAAGTTCAGCTTGATGGAACTTGTTCATCACTTCTTCAGTGAAACCAAAGCAGCAGGAATCTGCAGCTTTAAATACTTCCAGGTTGTGTTGATCTTGGACGGTCTGGATGAGTGTCGCCTTCCTCTGGACTTCCACAACAATGAGGTCCTGACTGATGTTAGAGAGTCCACCTCAGTGGATGTGCTGCTGACAAACCTGATCAGGGGGAAGCTGCTTCCCTCTGCTCGCCTCTGGATAACCACACGACCTGCAGCAGCCAATCAGATCCCTCCTGACTGTGTGGACATGGTGACGGAGGTCAGAGGGTTCACCGACCCACAGAAGGAGGAGTACTTCAGGAAGAGATCCAGAGATGAGGAGCAGGCCAGCAGCATCATCTCCCACATGAAGAAGTCACGAAGCCTCCACATCATGTGCCACATCCCAGTGTTCTGCTGGATCACTGCTACAGTTCTGGAGGAGCTGCTGAGAAGCAGAGAGGAAGGAGATCTGCCCAGAACCCTGACTGAGATGTTCATCCACCACCTGGTGGTTCAGGCCAAAGTCAAGAAGGTCAAGTATGATGGAGGAGCTGAGACAGATCCACACTGGAGTCCAGACAGCAGGGGGATGATTGAGTCTCTGGGAAAACTGGCTTTTAATCAGCTGCAGAAAGGAAACCTGATCTTCTATGAGTCTGACCTGACAGAGTGTGGCATCGATGTGGAAGCAGCCTCAGTGTACTCAGGAGTGTTCACACAGATCTTTAAAGAGGAGAGAGGGCTGTACCAGGACAAGGTGTTCTGCTTCGTCCATCTGAGTGTTCAGGAGTTTCTTGCTGCTCTTCATGTCCATCAGACCTTCATCGACTCTGGAATCAACCTCCTGGAAGAACAACAACAAACAACATCCTGTTGGTCTGAAATGTTCCAAAGTTATTCAAGAGGTTTCTACCAGAGAGCCGTGGACGAGGCCTTACAGAGTCCAAACGGGCACCTGGACTTGTTCCTGCGCTTCCTCCTGGGTCTGTCACTGCCGACCAATCAGAATCTCCTACCAGGCCTGCTGTCACAGACAGGAAGTAGCTCACAGACCAATCAGAAAACAGCGGAGTACATCAAGGAGAAGATCAGTGAGAATGTGTCTGCAGAGAGAAGCATCAATCTGTTCCACTGTCTGAATGAACTGAAGGATGTTTCTCTAGTGGAGGAGATCCAACAGTCCCTGAGATCAGGACGTCTGTCCACAGATAAACTGTCCCCTGCTCAGTGGTCAGCTCTGGGCTTCATCTTACTGTCATCAGAAGAACATCTGGACGTGTTTGACCTGAAGAAATACTCTGCTTCTGAGGAGGTTCTTCTGAGGCTGCTGCCAGTGGTCAAAGCCTCCAAGAAAGTTGTGTAAGTAGTTGGAGACTGAAGATCCTTTTTCATTTTGCTGCTGTTTCATCAGTATAATGTGCTTTTTGTCTCTTCAGACTGAGTGGTTGTAATCTGTCAGAGAGAAGCTGTGGAGCTCTGTCCTCAGTCCTCAGCTCCCAGTCCTCCAGGGTGACAGAGCTGGACCTGACTAACAACAACCTGCAGGATTCAGGAGTGGAGATTCTTTCTGCTGGACTGGAGAGTCCACACTGTAAACTGGAAGCTCTCAGGTCAGGACTCACACTTTGAAACTGATGTGATTTCTATCAGTGGATAAACAGCTAACCTGAGTACAATCATTTCTGCTGATGGGATTCATCAAATGAGCTTTTACTGAACTTGTGCAGGACTTTGTCAGGGTTTATTTTTGACATGATTAAATCCCACTAATCATTGCTGAGATTGTTGATTTGCTTGGGACCCATGAAATGTGCAGCAAAATGTATCTGAAAGACAAAGAAGAAAAGAGAGAGAGAAACATCCATCCAAGTGTTGTCCATCAGGTTTGTGTTGTTTTGTGTGTGCAGGCTGTCAGGCTGTCTGGTCACAGAGGAAGGCTGTGCTTCTCTGGCCTCAGCTCTGAGCTTGAAGACCTCAAATCTGAGAGAGCTGGACCTGAGCTACAACCATCCAGGAGACTCAGGAGAGAAGATGCTGAGAGCTAAAGTGGAGGATCCACACTGTAGACTGGAAACTCTCAGGTACAGACAGACAGACACTCTGAGGTACAGACAGACAGACACTCTGAGGTACAGACAGACAGACACTCTGAGGTACAGACAGACAGACACTCTGAGGTACAGACAGACAGACACTCTGAGGTACAGACAGACAGACACTCTCACTAAACGATCAGCCTTGCTCACAACAAAGAGTGGAAGCAGAAGAACACTGTTAGCTCAGCTATGCACCATGACGGAAAGGAAACTGTTAGCCTAGCTTAGCACAAAGACAGGAAGCAGGGTAAACTTTTTTTAAAAATTGATTTCCAAAAGTCACAGGTAACATCCAACATCAACATGATATTGAAACAAACAGTGACAGAGTTAACAAAAATCACTGTGAAGGAAAAAGGAAGAGAAGAAAAAGAAAGGAAACTAAAAAAAACACAAAAAACAAACAAAAAAACAGCTGAGTAAATGTAAACATTTATAGCAAATAATTTTTTTTACAAATGTTAACTGTTTTTATTACTTTCTGGTTATCAGATATTTATTTATTGACTTTAAATAATATTCAAATTCTTTATGGAAGACAAGATAATTTGGCTTTTGATGACTGAATTTTTCTTTATGAATGTTAAATTTTACTAATATTAATATGAGATTGATGATAAAGGCCTTGTCTTTTTCATATCCATCCTGTGCATAAACTCCAAAAATGATGTTTGTAGAACAAATCAATCTGCAGATTTAGTTTTTCTGAACAAAATTTTAAATTTCCTTCCACATTTTTCTGCTGTAACTACAATAATAAAAAATGTGGAACTGTTTCTGGCTGTTCAGAGCAAAAAGAACATCTTACATCGATATCACGTTTGAACTTAGTCATAGAATGTTTAACAGGATAGATTCAAGGTTCAAGGAATCTTTATTATCCCCGTGGGGCAAATTACTATACAGCCAGCAGAGCAAGTCAACAACAATCACATCGCAGAGTACCAAGCACAGACAATAATAACAACAATGGATAGCACAAACGGGTTAGTCAGTCACTTGTTTAGCAGGACAATTGCAGCAGGGACAAAGGAATGTTTAAGTCTATTTGTCCTGCATCTTGGCAGGATGTACCTGTGGCCTGATGGGAGCAGCACAAACTCACCAATCAAGGGGTGGCTCTGGTCAGTGAGGAGTGTGCGGGCCTTATTTAAGGTTCTGAGCTTATGTACATCAGAAAGATTGTTGAGGTTAATACCTGCAATGTTGCTGCATACTCTCACTATACTCTGTAATTTGTTTTTGTTTTTAAGTGAAAGTAAGCTGTACCAGCAGATAAAAGAAAAGGTTAAAACAGACTCAATAAAACAAGAATAAAACATTTTCATAAGAGTACTATCAACCTTAAAACTCTGAAATTTCCGAAAAAAATACATGCGTTGATGCGCCTTTCTACAAACAGCATCGACATGAAAGTCGAAAGACAGCTTGTCATCAATATTAGTGCCAAGATATTTATAAGTCTGGATCCGCTCGACGGCTTGATCCTTGATGACAAGAGCAGGGAAGACTGACTGATGTTTCCTAAAGTCTATAAACATTTCTTTCGTCTTAGACACATTGATGTGCATAAGGGAAGTGGAACACCAGTCAGTGAATTCCTGCAATACAGGGCCATGGTCAGGGTCATCGCTACTCAGCAAGGAAACAATTACTGAGATTTTATGCAAGATTTTAACATAAATGTCCCTAACTTTGTTCAACATGAACTTGTGAGGTAAAAGCCAAACCTGAGACCAGAGATATTATTAATAAAAGAGTTCCAGTCATGGATAACATCAGGTTTTGTTGTCGTTTCTCTTTGGAACAGTGCACGTATAGCTCTGTTGCTGTTCTTTGCCGTCCCAAAGCATATTTAGCCACAATAAGTGTCACATGGATTAACAACATGTATATCTGCTGCAAGAGAGGAGGCAGTGCACAGAGTCACAACAGCAGCTGGAATGGAGCTAATGACCTTTGGAAACTCTTCAAGTGTTGAAGGGAATGGAGACTTTTCACAGAATTCAGTGTCATTCATAAAATGGCCACGAGGGGTCAGAAGCTGTGAGACGAAGTCCATTTTGTTGTTAAAGCAGCGATTGAGAAAGATGCTTTTATTTTGATGCAGTATATCTCCATTATTCCAGAGATAATACCCATGTGGAGAGAAATTGTGCTTGTAGGCCGTTTTCCACGACAACAAAACCTGTTTGTGAAAACTGGATCATTTTAGGGGAATCTTGTTTATTTGGTAGCTACAAACCAACAGAAAAGGGAGTCCTCCAGTTTGATGAAATACACATTTAGGAATAAAGTTCTATAAAGATGCATCATTTTTAAGAAAGATTTGAACCATTTGATCTTCAGAACATTGTTTAGAATTGAAAAATCAACAAAGTGGAGGCCTCCATTTTTGTAGTTGTTCAGAATTCCAGGTTTTCTGATCTAGTGTGTCCGGTTTTTCCACAGAAAATGAACAAGCATCTTATCAATAAATGTGACAGTTTTACAGTCCAGTGCCAGTGAGGAGGCGGCATACACAAGTCTGGAAATTCCCTCAGCTTTTGACAGAAGAGTTCACCTTTAAGTGAGAAGTCTCTTTGTAGCCAAAGCTTCCATTTATTCTGCACCTTTTTAATCCTTGGCTCAAAGTTGAGATGGCATCTCTCTCACTGATTTTTAGTTCCAGTAATCCCTAAATAGTTAACCTTACTCTTTACTCGTATATCATCAATTGAGGTTATATCAGAACTTTAGAGAGCGAATAGCTCACACTTATTTAGGTTTAAGTCCAAACCTGATGCTTTAGAAAACATGTGGATTGCATTAATTGCAGGCTTTATCTGTAGGGCATTCTTTAAAAACAAGGCTGTATCATCAGCCAACTGACTTCAAAGTCTGCTTCTAGCAGCAATAGAGATGCCTTCCAACTGACAGAATTTGACAAAATGACAAAACATTTGAGCAACAACCAGGAAGAGGTAAACTGAGACAGGGCAGCCCTGTCTTAGCCCTCTTTCCAAACAAAATCTCTGAGTTGTGCCATTCCTCAGTTTTACCGAGCTATTGGCGCCAGCATAGAATGTTTTCATCACACTGCAAAAGTATGGCCCAAAACCAAAGCTGTTAAGAGCAGAAAACATAAAGGAGTGTTCAACTGTATCAAAGGCTTTGTGAAAGTCTCCAACTAAAATGAAACTGTCATCCCTAATAAGGTCAGCATCGTCTATGAGGTCTAAAACTAGCCTCATGTTATTGAAAATATGCCTGTTACTCATAAACCCAGACTGATTCTCATCAATAAGAGAGTTAAGAGCATTTTTACATCTTTTAGCAAAAACAAGAGCAAGAACTTTAGAGTCATTGTTCAATAATGAAACTGGTCTCCAGTTATCAATGAAGAGAGGCTCCTTTTTTGGTTTAGGAATTAAAGTCATCCAGCCTTGTGTCATACTTGCTGGAAGAGTCCCTTTACTAATACCTTCAGAAAACTTTGAACAGAAATGGGGCCAAAAGTTCAGCAAAATCTATCTAGAATTCTGAAACAATCCATCAACTCCAGGTGACTTATTACTCTGAAGTTGCATCATTGCATCTAATACTTGTTGTTGTGTGAGAGGGGTGTCACACATCAACCGCTCTTCCTCCGTTATAGAGTTTGTAAAATCAACACATTAAACAGTCTATCCATTGCATCTTTGTCAGACTTTGTTTTATAAAGAGAGCAAAACTCAGAAATACTGCTCTTACTTTCAGTCACAACTCCATCAATGTTCAGTTGAGACATGGCATTGTACTTAGCATGAGTTTTTTCCACTTTAAAGAAACAGGAAGTCATTTGTTCACCGTGTTCAAGCCACTTCAGTCTGGATCTACCAAAAGCAGCCTCTGCTTTAACCTTCTATATATCATCTAAAGTGTTTAGAAGTTCAATTCATTTTCATTTTTCTTCATGTCAGAGATTTTCTGTTGCAATGCTAGCCAAGGACATTATATCTGTGATTACTTTCTCCTCATTTTGGCGTCTACATTTGGCTAACTCACTTCCAGATCTTCTTAAAAATCCACCCATTTCAAATTGAAGGAGTTCCCAATTTTTTCCATCATTTCCTTCCTTCAGAGCATTTAACCAATAAAAGTGAATAATTGTACTAAGTTGATGTTTGACATTGTCATGCCTCAATAAAGAGCTCTTCATCTTCCAATCAGAGAATTGCTTGGTGTCAACCATTCCTGGAAGGAGATGTAAATATCTAAGGATGGCTCTATGGTCAGTTAATGGGGGGGGTAGGACATTGATTGGAATATTGTCTTTAGAAAGTGATTTAGAGAGCAGCCAGTAATCCAGGCCAGACTGTCTGGAGCCATTTTTATTCCTCCAAGTATTTGGAAACTTCTCTCTCCATACATCACATCAATCATACTTGTCAATGAAAGAGTTGAAGTGAACATTTGGCTGTGAGCATTTAGCTGGAGGCCATCTATCATCACCTCATTCATGAGCACATTAAAATCACCTCCTACAATGAAGGAAGCCTCAGGGAATGTCTGAGTTAGAGCTGCAAGTTTACAGTCTAATGTATGAATAAGTTTATCCTTTTCTGATGTAGAATTATAAGCGTACAAATGAACAATAATCATTGCTTTGCCATTCCAGTCTACTATTAAACAAATCAAATGAGCTTGACTGTCACAGAGTGCATCAATTTTCCAGGAAAACTCCCCTTTAAACAAGATCCCCCAGCAGAATGTTCTGTCCATGTCATCACCACATGTCGTTTCCCACTGATTTTTACACAAGTTTACATCTTTAATAAGTGAGTGTGATTCTTGGAAAAAACCAAATCAGTTTTCAGCTGTTTAACATTAAAAATAAAGCTTTACGCTTTACATTATTCCTCAGTCCCCTAGCATTGAGTGAGACAAGTGAAAAAGACATAAAAAAGAAGAAATAAAGCAAAAAGCTTTCTAAGCTTCTAGCTATGTATATTCTGGCACACACACAAAAAGGAAAGGCAGCTCAGCGACACCTATAACCTGATGTTCTAGTTCATTAAATGAGATGTTCCAAAGGGATTTAAGGCAATGGGCTAGCATAGAGTGATATCACTGAAAAAGAGGAAAAAGAAAAGAAAAAAGTTCTGTTTTGCTGCACAATTGTAGAAAATGATTTAAAGTTGTACAGTCAGTCATGGCGCCAGTGAAGTTTGTATCAGTCTGGGAGAATGATGTCACCTCTATGAACGCTCTGGTCCTTTATCAGTGGAACAGTGTGAGAGCCATGTAACGTCCATGTGTGCTGCTGAAAGAGTCTCTGCTGCTCTGACCGTCCTCCTCCTTTCAGGGTGACGCCTGCTGGAGTCCCATGGTTGACACCAGGTCTGAGGAAGTGTAAGTGTGTTTGAATGGATTGATGGAAACAAAGCAGCACATTCAAGCATCTTCAAAGTGTCACATCTCTGAGGTCATCATCAAAGCTTTAATACTGATCACATGATCCATCAATAACTGCAGCTGTGTTGTGTTTGTTCTCTCCATCAGATTCCTGTCAACTCACAGTCGACACAAACACAGTAAACGGAAACCTCAAACTGTCTGACAACAACAGGAAGGTGACATATGTGGAGGAGGATCAGAGGTATCCTGATCATCCAGACAGGTTTGACTGGTATCATCAGCTGCTGTGTAGAACTGGTCTGACTGGTCGCTGTTACTGGGAGGTGGAGTGGAGAGGAGAGGTTCATATATCAGTGAGTTACAGAAGAATCAGAAGGAAAGGAGGCAGTTATGACTGTGTGTTTGGATTTAATGATCAGTCCTGGAATCTGATCTGCTCTGATGATGATGGTTACTCTGTCAGACACAATAACAGTGAAACATTCATCAGGTCCTCCTCAGACTCTCACAGAGTTTCAGTTTATGTGGACGTTCCTGCTGGAACTCTGTCCTTCTACAGAGTCTCCTCTGACTCTCTGATCCTCCTCCACACCTTCAACACCACATTCACTGAACCTCTCTATCCTGGATTTAGGTTCTTCTGGTCCAGGTTTGGTTCCTCAGTGTCTCTGTGCTGAGTCTCGTCTCCAGAGTCTCCTCCTGGTACAGAAACAGTGTTGAACAGATGGTTGAGTCTCTCCATGACTCTGTCCCTCACAAACATGTTTTCACATTCATGGATTAAATGTGTTTCTTTGTCAAATCCTTCTCAATGATTCCTTGTAAACTTGTTCCTCTTCAAAGATGAAGTTGTGATTCTTCCAGGAGCCAAATGTGGTGTTTGCGTCTTTTTCCAGTCAAATGTTGAGAGTGAAAATCAGGATGTGGTGTTCCTCTGACGCTCACTGGAACTAAAAGCATTTGAGCTGCACAAAGTGTGAAATGAGAGAGGAAGCAGTGAATCTCCAAACTGCTGACAGACTTTCACACATTATTGTCCAGTGAAAATCAGCTTTTTGTGCAGCCACACTTGATCCTGATGTGAGTCTTTAAGTCCTGTTCTAGTGATGAAATGAGAACTTCCTTCATCTGTGTCACTCTTTCCAAAGTATTCTGTGCTCTTCTGTCATTTATGTCTTATTGATAGATCCATTTTTCATTTTTACAATAAATAAGTGCTTCAATGTTTTTTCATCAGTTTTTTTTTATCAGATTCTGAATTTCTGGTTTCATCAACAAATTCTATCAGATTGTATTTTTCCATCAAAGCTCCCATAACCCTAGCTATCTGTGGATCAAAATGTTTTCAGCATCGATATGATTCCAGTAGAATTTAAACCCACCAGGACTATCCAGATTACATTGAACTCTGTAAATTCTACATTTTTTAGCCTGTTTCATTCTATAAATGTTGTGTTTGGCCGTTAAAGGAGCTTTTCCTCACATTGTGCTGTATTTGAACCCTTCCATGCTCTAAATTCTTTGAACAGATCTTGTGCTGTAATCAATGTCTAACTTAGTTTTTATTTTCATTGCAGTGGTTGATTTTTCCTGAACAAGATCAATGATTTTAATACGTCTTTCTCCACTTTTATTTGCTCTGCCTGTGGCTTTTAAACTATTCTAACTTTCTTTTTTATTCGATAAATGACTAATAACACACTTTGATCTTCATGTTTGTTTGCTTATTTGTTGATCAGTGGAATTTAATTTTCCATGTTGAATAATCAACGTTTATCCTCTTCCACGGCAGAAATGAAAACAGAAAAAAGATCTTTAGCAAAGCAGTAAAACTGATGCTTTTATTTTGATCTTTTTGTCTCCATTTTTAATTCTATTTCATTAAATTTATCCCTAAAAGCAGATATAAAGAACTCCAAAGACTAGAAGAAAAACTCCATATTTTAGTGGTGAAAAGACTCAGAAACCAAACTTGTAAATAAATGATCTTCTCTGTTTTAATTTCTATCTGTTCTTATGATCACAGTCAGTGAGCGAGTAAAACATGAACAATCTAAAGTTGTGAACTTGAACTTCTTTCAAAGTGATTTTTCTGTGAACAATCCAAATAAAGTGTGAGGTCAAAGTGTGACGGTTGGATCCACAGAAACTCCTAATATCCTGTTGAAGCGCTATAGAAGCGTCAGAGCAGCAGATTGTAAAGTCTGGTCCAGATGTATAGTCCACAAGTATATATATATATATTATAGTCTGCTGTCTCACACTGACCACAAATCACAAGACACGGTTTGTCTTTTTTAAAACTTCAATAGAATTTAACTTTGAAATTGTTCATCAAATTTTCACTATTTTATTGTCCCGTCCTGCTTACAGAAAATCTTGTTACCATAGCAACCAAATCTCAGTCTCATGTTTGTTATAGTATTGTTCTGAGCTGTAAAGTCATTATTCGGGTCATGTGTAGCATGTGGAGCTTCATAAAATCCCATCAAACTGTCCTGTCGTGTTGATAGGACTTCTGGCTCAGACTCCATGCAGTTCATTGTGGGTCATGTCCATTAAACCAGTGATAACAGATATTTAGCTGTGAGTCTGCAAGGGCTGTCATATCCAAATGCAAACTAGAGACATGGAGCAAGTTAAACATACCAAAAAGAACTGGTCACCTCGGGTGGTACCGTTATCTGATAGTTTGGGTCCTGGCCTAAGGACTAGAACATTTGTGAGAAGGGGGGCCAGAGGGGACCGGAGTTGTGGTTGTACCTGTCACATACACACTTAGGGCAATGAAAGGTCAGAAGGCTCAGACAAGAGTATGTTAAACTATGAACAAAGGATAAAAGTATTAGATCATAATTAACCTGAGAGAACGAAAAACAACAGATAATGTTTATGAGAAACACTTCCCAGATAATAGTACAATAGGGACAAGTATAGAAATCATATTAATCTATGAGGATCTTAAACTAGAAATAAAGATAAAATTAGATGAATCTGCCCATATATCGATCATGGATCTACCTATATATCAGTAATGAAATAGTTACATGGAATCTTTTAAATATAAATTGAATAAAACTAAAAAATAATGAAACCCAAGTTCAGCACAAACTGAGCAGAAGCTGAGCCCCTTTGTCTGCAGAAAACTGAGCTCTTAGGCTGTACAAAGGTCACAGGAAGCCACACCTAGGCTGGCACACACACACACACACACACACACACACACACAAAGTATTCTGATTACAGGATGAAGACGGCTCGGATTGGATGAAGACTGAAGGCATCCGGCAGAACTTCCTCAGTGTGGACCAATTAGATAGTTGCACATTCTCAGTTAAAAACCTCTGTATTAGCGACAGACAGGCATTCTCTCCTTGTGAACAGCTGCATGCAGAAAAATTGTCTTATATTAGCCAACTGCTGTCAGCTAGATCAAATGAGAATCTGCATGCATGCATTTCTGATTATCCAGTGCTTTACTAAATATTCTTAAATGGATATTTTTGAGTTTTGAGTCTTCTGTGGTTCCTCAATAACAGTTCCAGAATCCGTCCTGACACTGGCTGTTAGCAGTTCGGAGACTGTCAGACGTCACTGTGGACCAGCTCCTGGACAGACTCTATGACCAGAGAAGAGAAGGACGTCATCAGAGCACAGACCAGAGCAAATAAAGCACGGCAGCTCATCAACCGGGTTCATAGAAAGGGACCTGATGCTGTTTCAGTTCTGAAAACTGCTCTTCATGAGGTCCATCCGTTCCTTTTCAGAAACCTGAAGCTGGAGTAAAAACAGCAAAGTGTGGGGCTGAGATGTTTACCTCCTGTAAGAACTGGTCTGTGTGCACTCACACATTACCTTTAAATGACAGGCTCTGCTGCTTAAAGTCTTTGACTCTGAAACTGATTTGATCACTATAATCCAGATAAACCTGGACTGCTTCTGACATGTTGAGCAGGTTCCACCCAGCAGGTGTGTCTGCAGGAAGTCAGTCTCTGGATTTAACCAAAATAAAGATGGAGTGGTTCAATCTAAGAAGATGAGACTCAGAGTTTTTGTTTCTGCCACTAGATGGAGACGGATCTCTGCTGCATGAGGCAGGAATGAAACCCAGAGAAACAACACAAAGATGAGGCAGATTAGACACCTCATCCTGACTGAGATTCTGATACAATCTTTATTTTCTTCTCCAGAATTTATTTTCAGATCCACTTTTATTTACAAGTCAGGACTCTGTGGGATTCAATCTGGGAAAGTCGTGTTGTTGATCCACCACTAGATGGCAGCAGAGACTCACACACAAACCTCTGTTCTGTATCCAAACCGCTCAAATGTTTTCTGTTTGCGGACAATACGACTTTATTTTGGTGGGGATGATTTAACACAGGTGTTGAATGTGGTTGAACAAGAATTTAAAAGAATAAAAACATGGTGTGATGTAAATAAATTATGGTTGAATCTTGAAAAAACAAACTTTATGATATTTAGTAACAGAGGGAGAGACACTGGTGCTTTATTATAGATGGTACTGAAATCAGTAGAGTAACAGAAACCAAGCTTCTGGGTGTTATTCTGGATGAAAATTTGTGTTGGAAATCACATATCCAGTATACAAAGGTAAAATATAGAAAACAATAGCTCTGTTACACAAAGTAAAGGATTCACTGGATAACAAAGCATTGTTCATTTTATACAACATGATTGTTCCTTATCTGACCTACTGCAGTGAAGTATGGGGAAACACCTGCAAAACATGCTCAGTCAGTTTTCATTTTGCAGAAAAGAGCCATAAGAATAATCAGCAGAAAACGATACAGAGGTCCTACTAATCCATTATTCCTTCAGTTAAAATGACTGAAACTTCAAGAATTAGTAGATTACAATATTCTGCAAATGATGCTGAAAGCTCACACAAACACACTGCCAGTTAACATCCAGAAAAGATTTGGAAAAAGAGAAAGCAAGTATGACTTAAAAGGAACAGAGATCTTTTAAAAACAAGTTTCAGGACTGAAATGATGGAACGTCTGTAAAAGGAGTCAGTTTATGGAACAATCTGAAGAAAGAAATCAAAGAATCTAAATCAAACACCACATTTAAAAGATTCATTAAAGAAATATAATGAAATATATTAGTTACAGTTGATTGTCACTTCATTGTCTTTTTTGTGTGAACAGACTGAATGTAACTGGAGAACCAAAATAGTATGTGACTGTTTTCTTTGTTGTTGTTTTTAAGTTCACTTTTTGTAACTGATTTCTGTGGATAAAGACAAAATAAGACTCGTCTTCTTTCTGCTGCCTTTCATTCCAGTTTGGAGACTTTTCATTTACATAAAACATTTTTTTTATTTTACAAATGAATGAAATAAAGAATGAATGAAATGAAATATCAGAGGGAAAAGTCCACATGTGTCTTATTGTGATGGTCTGTGGTGTTAACAGTTTCTTTGTGTTTCTTTGTGTCAGAGTTTCCAGGAGACGTTCCGTAGAAGAACCCAGTCAGTGATCAGAACAGCTGATATGTGTTTGTCTCTGTTTGTGCTCCCATCGCTCAGGAAAAGCTCAAAGCTTCATGTTTGATTGTCCTTTCACACAATAAATCCTGGAAAGAATCAATATTTAACTGTCACTTTTTAACCAGTTTACTGTTCCTTCACAGATTTTCACTGTTTTGATCAATTACAGGAAAATCAAAGGAAAAAAGAATTATTTTACATGTTAACAGTAAAAAAACAAACACATTTAAAAAACAGGTCAGAGCTGTTAAACACATTCAGGTCAAAAATCAGTATTTGTATCAAAGCTCATTGTTTTTAGCTCATTTCTACCACATGCTATGAATGAACTTGTTCCACCTTTAAGCTGTGATCTATGGCAGACCTCTCTCTCCCTCTGTCTCTCTCTCTCCCTCTCCCTCTCTCTCTCTCTCCCTCTCTCTCTCTCTCTCTCTCTCTCTCTCTCTCCCTCTCTCCCTCTCCCTCTCTCCCTCTCTCTCTCCCTCTCTCCCTCTCTCCCTCTCTCTCTCTCTCCCTCTCTCTCTCTCTCTCTCTCTCTCCCTCTCCCTCTCTCCCTCTCTCTCTCTCTCTCTCTCTCTCTCTCTCTCTCTCTCTCCCTCCCTCCCCCCCCCCCCCCTACAGGTGAGTGTGGTGCTGATGAGGAGTCCAGGTGTTTGTCATCAGTAATCAGTGGATCGTTGCTAATCAGTCACTCCAGCGTTCCTTACAGACAGCCTTCAGTGGTGTTCTGATGCAGGACCGTCTCAGTCCCTCCATGCTGACTTCTGCCTGCTTGTGCTTTCCTCATTCCTCCGGTCCGTTGCTCTGTTTCCTGGTCCTCTGTGGGTTCTGCTGGATCCAGAGGATTCTACCGTACTTCCCATGGTTGTGTCCACATGTTGGAATGAGAGGTTCCCTGTGAAGAACCAAGAGGAGTCTCCTTCCCCGTGTGGACGTTCCCCCTCCTACAGTCAGTAAGGTTCTCCAGCCATAGTGACACCAGACGGAGGTTCTGCTTTTCCATTCTATGACCTGTTCCATCAGCTCCCTACCTTCAGGCTTTAATAGCTTAGAGTTTTTGGTTTCTGTGCAGTTACTGGTTGATCAGGTTTCTGCTTAGTTTAGGTTTCCATAGTTCTGTTGTTTTCCTGCCTTGGTCTTTCCAACAGCAGGTTAACTGTAGTTCTGAGTTTAGTCTTGGTTCTTCCTCCTCCTGCCTCTAGAGGCTCCTAGGTTCACTTTTCTTGAGGATTAGCCCGGTTCAGATAGTTGGTTCTGGTTCCAGTTCTTGTCTTTTCCCTGAGTTGTGAATCAAAGCTTTCTAAATGGTAATTCTTTCTCCTCTGATTTCCTGCTATTTCAACCCAGTCTCACATCAAATTGTGACATAGTCACGTTTGTCCACAATGCAAAACGTTACAATCTCACAATTTGGCCCTGAAAATTGTGAGATGCTCACGTTTTTTCCCCCCAATTCTTTTCTGTTGGTCTGACGAAGGGTCACGTGACTGCTTGCTGCAGGCTTCTCAAAATGAAAACATGGCGGCTATTCCTTTTATTTTCCGTGGAAAATGCATTATTTTAAGATAGTTTGGACAGAAAAAAACATTTTGATGACATTTTTGGTGAGAAATATATATAACACTTTCACATTATCCATTCAGTTATTGGAAATGATCTTTGGTTTGGTTTGTTTTTACGCTGAATTTCACTTCACGGCATTAAATTGTGACAGTGTCACATTTTGTACGTTATGTTGGTTGATTAGGACGCTGCCAAAAACGAAAACAAGCGGTGTGTTTATTTTTTGTATTGTTGCATTGTGTAATTTTTTGAGTTGTTAAATCATTTATGTAACTCTTGGTGATTACTGCTAGTTACAGAGATGTCTTCCCCGGCCGTTCATTAGTTGACGCGCTTCGCTCCCTTGTTAACAAGTTGCATTTTAATGATCCAATTCAATGAAACAACCGTATTTATTTCCATGAACGTGCTTTTACCGCAATCATTTGTTGAGCTCATCCATGCACCAGTCAGCGCACAGCGATCTAAAAACTTTATTCCTGCCCACAACAAGATCCCCCTGTCTTTCTTTAGCCCGTGGAAGCGTCCATAGCAACCACCATAGCAACGGTGGGAAACGTAACAATTCCACTCCGAGACGTGAAAGATTCATCGTAATAACAAACCAAAGCGCACACACAAGAACTGAACGAATATTGTGAAATTAAAATGTAGATTTTTTTGGTGTGGCTGTAATGCCTGAGGCTTTGCTGCTGTCCGCTTCCTGACCGTGGTCGGCAAAACACGGGAGAACTCCGTGCAGAACCTGCTGCACCTTTCTTCTTCGGTGGTGTCTGTGTAAAACAATGTCCAACATGCAAACAGCACACCTAGCGCCATGAAGCACAAAATGCAGGTGTAAATCAATGACATCTTACAATTACAATGTCCTGTCTTTTAACTAATAAAGACACATATATAAAGAACTTTACATCAGTTTGTTTGTTTGTTTGTTTTATTAAGATCCCCTATTAGCTTTTGCAAAGCAGCAGCTATTCTCCCTGGGGTCTTCATAATTTTATTTGTGACAACACCAAAAAGCAACATGTACACAAAATACATACGAATCAAATTACACAATACATAAACAATGCATACAAAAATACACGTATACAATACAAATAACATGCATATACAAAACCTGTCCTAACCAAAAGCATACAACACATAATACTCCCACCTTGAATTATAAAAATAGAATTTTCTTCTTCAAAGATATCATGACCTAACAGTAATAATTAAAGAATAATCTACCTCAGAAACCAACCATAACATGAATCACATAAACAGTGACATTACAGTCACTACATTTAAGTTTAAGATTTAATTTAATGAATTATTGTATTTTACAAATTTCTATTCCCAAGCAGCCCACTAAATTAATAACTAAAATTTTGTGCTACGTAATGCTCTTTTAGTTTTATTTTAAAGTTTTCAATATTCCCTGTTTTTGAGAAAATCCGGATGTTATCACTCGCTCCCGACAAAAGCATCAGTTTTTTAAAATATTTTGGATTTCGATTAATTAGACAATGAACAAATTGACGTAATTTCCTGGTGGGTGTGTTTATGCAGCCTATTAAACACTTTTTTCCCCATGAAATAAAGTACAATCCATACATCATGGTCCGGTGTTCATTGTTTGTTTTGTTCACTGACATAGTGCAATAAAGTTTTGTTTTTTAAACCATACAGTACCGTAATGAATATTGAATGAATATGGCATCTCGTTTACATCTCTAATTAAGGAGCAAGAAATTTACTGACGTTGATTTATGATTCAAGACAAGCAGAGGACACACTGTGTGCCCCTTTAATGTCCAAAAGGCCAATTAAGGTCAAAATCTCACAGATTCTTTGACCGATTTGGACCAACCTGCACATGCTTGATATTGGGTCCTAAAGCAATACTGGTGTATGTTTTCAGACCACCAGGACCTACAACGGCAAAATAGGAGCAAAGAAGACACTGGAACAGGGGCATCAAAGTGCATAAAGTCATAGAACAGGGTGTGCTGAATGCTCTGGGAGCAAGTCTGCAGTGAAAACACCTTTGAAGGGGTCAAGGGTCACTAAATCTGAAGACTTCAAATGGAGACATTTTGTGCAACATATCAAGTATCATAAAAGTCATTCCCAGTGGAATTCAAGTCTGATATTGTGTGGGACTATTCAGAGCAGTCACATGAAGCACTGTATCTGTTTTCAAGGGTCTAGCTCCACGGGAACTTGCTTTTTTCAGCAGTGAGGCCTGCTAGTAGTGATGAAGCCTGAGGCCTTCAAACGTGTAAAAATCATTCCTGCTCGGTCATTTTTGGGTCTAGTGACACCAAATCGGACACGCTCCTACTAGACCACCTCCTGACCTTGCATATTTTTTTCAGAGAGTTAGCTCAAAAGGGGACTGAGCACGGCCCTGTTTCTGACTCTACGGTTAACCCTTTAATGTCCAAATGCTTCAAAACGGGCTAAAAAGGTCAAAATCTCACACATTCCTTCACCAATTTGGACCAAACTGCACAGGTTCTACATACAGAGGCTAATGTGAACGCTCATGCACCTTTTCAGACCTCCAGGGGCCCTGAAGAAGGAATGAGGGCCAAAAAAAACCAAAGTGCATTTTTTCGGTTCTCTATACTTCTATCCATGGTTGTGCTGTTTTCATGGAGGCATACAACTTTACATTGCAGTAAAAACAATGAGCCCAGGGGGATTTAAAATACGACTGGAGCAACTAGAAACTACTTCAGGGAGTTAATGACACACCAGCATAGCAACACAACTACAGCAACAACAAATACCACAACATCTACAGAGAAAAATATCATTATTGCTCTCCTCATTATTACGAAATATACAGACTCTTTATATATGAGGAACCATAAACACGCTAAAGACACAATAAAGTAGCCAAAAAAGGTAATGAATAAAGTTTCACACAAACAGACCTAAGTTTTGTGTGTGTGGGCAAAGTGTTCTTTTCAGAGTCAGTCAGCGCAGCACAGTGAGGTGCACCAAAGAAAATTAATGATAAAATGATGACTAAATGCTGAGATGTTATGATGAATAAAACAAAGATTTTTCAGTGATGGAATATTCTTTTCCACTTGTACAATGACTGCAAGGAAATTGTGCTGCAACCAAACAGCAAACTCTTTGAATGAACAATAAAGGCAACATGGAAATGCAGAAAATTACAGTTTGTCAAACGTCTGCTTGAAGCTGCTTCAAAAACGAGTTAATCTCTATGGATCCCTGCTTTAAAATGTCCAAGTTTACAGCAGTCTTTTTTGCTCCTATTTTGCCGTTGTAGGTCCTGGTGGTCTGAAACCGTACACCAGTATTTCTTTAGGACCCAATATCAAGCATGTGCAGGCTGGTCCAAATCGGTAAAAGAATCTGTGAGATTTTGACCTTAATTGGCCTTTTGGACATTAAAGGGGCACACTTCCAAACTTCAACATGGTACCATCTGGCCCCCTGTTGATCTAGGAGGCTGATATTGTGTATACCGACTCACAGGGGGCCCTAGTACTTGTGGTTAAAATTCCGTCCCGTTCGGGTAAAAAATGAGGGTGAGGGTCTAATTCCACTGGCAGAAGGCTCTCAGGGTCTAAGAGTCTGACAAGACCTGATTTTTCTAACATGAACACTTGGTCAGATTTTTCTACTGGGACCCTGGGGCTGATCTTTAAGTATGTTATACTAGGCTATATTTGGAGCTGAACTGTGGTGGTTTGGTGTCTCTATGACCTTCCTGTGACCCCTGGCGCAGGGTCAAAATGTCACATTTTTGGACATTGAAGCCCCATAAATTAGTAATTTTTGCATCAAATGAGCTGAAACTTTTAGGGGTGATTTAAGTGACATTGGTGAACATTTGATCTGAAGCACAAGTCTCTATGTCGTTCCTGGAGCTACTTCCGGTTTGGGAGGGGCTAGCAAAACAGTTCCAGTGGATTTAGATTTTAGATGTTTCAGAGGTACCAGATCCCAGGTTTCAGCTCTCTGAGTGTTACAGAAGTGAAATGAGAGCAAAAGAGGGACAACTGTTGAAAAACGTGTTTTTTTGGCCCTCATTCCTTCTTCAGGGCCCCTGGAGGTCTGAAACATGCATGAGCGTTCACATTAGCCTCTATATCTAGAACCTGTGCAGTTTGGTCCAAATTGGTGAAGGAATGTGTGAGATTTTGACCTTTTTAGCCCATTTTGAAGCATTTGGACATTAAAGGGTTAACCGTAGAGTCAGAAACAGGACCGTGGTTGGGCCCCTTTTGAGCTAACTCTCTGGAAAAAAAAAATGCAAGGTCAGGAGGTGGTCTAATAGGAGTGTGTCCGATTTGGTGTCACTAGACCCAAAAATGACCGAGCAGGAATGATTTTTATACGTTTGAAGGCCTCAGGCTTCATCACTACTAGCAGGCCTCACTGCTGAAAAAAGCAGGTTCCCATGGAGCTCGACCCTTGAAAACAGGTACGGTGCTTCATGTGACTGCTCTGAATAGTCCCACACAATATCAGACTTGAATTCCACTGGGAATGACTTTTATGATACTTGATATGTTGCACAAAATGTCTCCATTTGAAGTCTTCAGATTTAGTGACCCTTGACCCCTTCAAAGGTGTTTTCACTGCAGACTTGCTCCCAGAGCATTCAGCACACCCTGTTCTATGACTTTATGCTCTTTGGTGCACTTTGATTGATGTTCTCACACTGTTTCTCATTCATTTAACAAAGGCCCCTGTTCCAGTGTCTTCTTTGCTCCTATTTTGCCGTTGTAGGTCCTAGTGGTCTGAAAACGTACACCAGTATTGCTTTAGGACCCAATATCAAGCATGTGCAGGTTGGTCCAAATCGGTCAAAGAATCTGTGAGATTTTGACCTTAATTGGCCTTTTGGACATTAAAGGGGCACACAGTGTGTCCTCTGCTTGTCTTGAATCATAAATCAACGTCAGTAAATTTCTTGCTCCTTAATTAGAGATGTAAACGAGATGCCATATTCATTCAATATTCATTACGGTACTGGATGGTTTAAAAAACAAAACTTTATTGCACTATGTCAGTGAACAAAACAAACAATGAACACCGGACCATGATGTATGGATTGTACTTTATTTCATGGGGAAAAAAGTGTTTAATAGGCTGCATAAACACACCCACCAGGAAATTACGTCAATTTGTTCATTGTCTAATTAATCGAAATCCAAAATATTTTAAAAAACTGATGCTTTTGTCGGGAGCGAGTGATAACATCCGGATTTTCTCAAAAATGGGGAATATTGAAAACTTTAAAATAAAACTAAAAGAGCATTACGTAGCACAAAATTTTAGTTATTAATTTAGTGGGTTGCTTGGGAATAGAAATTTGTAAAATACAATAATTCATTAAATTAAATCTTAAACTTAAATGTAGTGACTGTAATGTCACTGTTTATGTGATTCATGTTATGGTTGGTTTCTGAGGTAGATTATTCTTTAATTATTACTGTTAGGTCATGATATCTTTGAAGAAGAAAAGTTTATTTTTATAATTCAAGGTGGGAGTATTATGTGTTGTATGCTTTTGGTTAGGACAGGTTTTGTATATGCATGTTATTTGTATTGTATACGTGTATTTTGTATGCATTGTTTATGTATTTTGTAATTTGATTCGTATGTATTTGTGTACATGTTGCTTTTTGGTGTTGTCACAAATAAAATTATGAAGACCCCAGGAAGAATAGCTGCTGCTTTGCAAAAGCTAATAGGGGATCTTAATAAAACAAACAAACAAACAAACTGATGTAAAGTTCTTTATATATGTGTCTTTATTAGTTAAAAGACAGGACATTGTAATTGTAAGATGTCATTGATTTACACCTGCATTTTGTGCTTCATGGCGCTAGGTGTGCTGTTTGCAGGTTGGACATTGTTTTACACAGACACCACCGAAGAAGAAAGGTGCAGCAGGTTCTGCACGGAGTTCTCCCCTGTGTTTTGCCGACCACGGTCAGGAAGCGGACAGCAGCAAAGCCTCAGGCATTACAGCGACACCAAAAAAATCTACATTTTAATTTCACAATATTCGTTCAGTTCTTGTGTATGATCTCTGGTTTGTTATTACGATGAATCTTTCACGTCTCGGAGTGGAACTGTTACGTTTCCCACCGTTGCTATGGTGGTTGCTATGGACGCTTCCACGGGCTAAAGAAAGACAGGGGGATCTTGTTGTGGGCAGGAATAAAGTTTTTAGATCGCTGTGCGCTGACTGGTGTATGGATGAGCTCAACAAATGATTGCGGTAAAAGCACGTTCATGGAAATAAATACGGTTGTTTGCATTGACAACGAGAGACTTGTGGATCATTGAAATGCAACTTGTTAACAAGGGAGCGAAGCGCGTCAACTAATGAACGGCCGGGGAAGACATCTCAGTAACTAGCAGTAATCACCAAGAGTTACATAAATGATTTAACAACTCAAAAAATTACACAATGCAACAATACAAAAATAAACACACCGCTTGTTTTCGTTTTTGGCAGCGTCCTAATCAACCAGCATAACGTACAAAATGTGACACTGTCACAATTTAATGCCGTGAAGTGAAATTCAGCGTAAAAACAAACCAAACCAAAGATCATTTCCAATAACTGAATGGATAATGTGAAAGTGTTATATATATTTCTCACTAAAAATGTCATCAAAATGTTTTTTTCTGTCCAAACTATCTTAAAATAATGCATTTTCCACGGAAAATAAAAGGAATAGCCGCCATGTTTTCATTTTGAGAAGCCTGCAGCAAGCAGTCACGTGACCCTTCGTCAGACCAACAGAAAAGAATTGGGGGGAAAAAACGTGAGCATCTCACAATTTTCAGGGCCAAATTGTGAGATTGTAACGTTTTGCATTGTGGACAAACGTGACTATGTCACAATTTGATGTGAGACTGGGTTGGCTATTTAGCCTCCAGCATCCGCTGTAACAGAAATATTCTGTTGTGTGAAGTAATATTGATCCATGAGGAGCAGCTGGACCAGAGACTTTCTGTCTGACCTCTGCACGCCTTCATTTATACCATTTACTGCCTTCATTTGGTGTCTTAATTAGTGTAACTGTAATCTTTCACAGTGTTTAAATGAGCAGAAAATGTTGGTGTTTTAGGAATGTCCATTTACCTTCTAGCAGGTCAAAATAGTTCATTTTAAAATGATTTAGTAAAAACCCCAGCAGTGTCTCCAGGTCAAATCCAGCATTTAAAGGCTTTAATCTGATCATTAATGGATGTTTAGTCGTGAAAGTGGAGGAATAAAATCATAGAGAATCTTTTTCTTAGAGGAAAGTTAAAAATCTCTTCTTGTAGCGTTTTCCTTCCTGGAACATTCAGTCTTTAAGGGCTCTGTGGAACTTTTTCAACATAAATACTTTAGTTCTAAATGTGCTGCAAAAACACTGAAACAGAAGAAACACAAACCTTCAATAAGTTCACTCTGATGTTCTGTAAACTAATGAAACTCCATCCAACCATCAAAGGGGTCCTGCTGATCAGACCTTCAGCTTTTTACTTCCAAGTATCGTCTGTTCAGGTCTTAACTTTCCAATCTCATTGTGGTTGAAATGAATGAATGAACGCTGAAACCTTGTCAGAAGGCGTCTTATTGTCTTTGTTCCAGTGCTCAGTCCTTGAGGTGACCGTCTAAACTCTTTAGTTTGGTATCTTGGTGTTCTCTGATCCTCTCTTTGGGACCATTCCAGGTTCATTACTGTTCACTATCATGGATTTGGACCAACAGCTGCACTATGGACCCACGCCATTTTTACTGTGGATTCTATCACATCTAGAAGCTCAGAGCCATCAGAGCTGCTTCACTCATTCATGACTTGAGACTGTTAATGATGTACAGATACTTTATCGCTGAGAGCTGCTCTTATTTCAGGCCTTGAAAATTGGACTGTTTTATCACAGGGTTCTGTCACCAACACAAGATCACAGGTTGAGGTTTTACAATCAACCATAAACCTCTAAAAGTGAACTCAGAATGTGAGTTTACAAGGTTCCTATTGGCTGAATCCTTCCAGACAGTCTCTGTCTGATCCATGCTGCTCTTCTTTAGAATAAACTTATTATGAAGTAAGTCAGTGTCAGCGGACGTTTCTTCTTCACCTGCACATCATGGATGTCTGACAAACTAAATATTCTACACAACTTGATAAACGAGCCAAATCCAATCAGATTCAGTCTCTAAAAGCAGCTGCTGATAACATCTGGACATTATTAATGTTCCACAATCACCAGAAACATGATGAGCACTTTGATCTGTTCCAACAAAACATCTGTGAGATGTGGAACAACAACTTTATTACTGACAAACAATCCTTCAGAGGATGGAAAACAATGAAATATCAGATCAGGAGCTGTAGTTTGATCAGCAGGAGCCAGTTGATGGTTGGACAGAGTGTCATTTTTCTACACAGCATCAGAGTGAAGTTGTTGGATTTTCTTCCCAATAAAAGTGGTTGAGATGATGATGTGATCAGCTCCTTCATCAACATGTGAATGTGTAGAAATAAAGGCCAGAGTGATGCTGTGGTCAGAGAGGAGGAGCTTTCTTAGTCCTCAGCTGTTTCCAGGAAGCTGCTGCAGCTTCATCATGTCTCATATTAACGTCATCTAAAGGTGCAGCAGCTGATCTTTGCTCTTTGTGTCTCAGAGTGACGGCAGCCTGCAGACACAGAGGAGGATTTTCTCTCAGACCTGGTCCACACAGCAGAGAGCTGCAGAGGAAGAAGCTGAGTGAGTGGAACTTTGCTTCTCTTTGATTCAGACACAAAAGACAGAATAGAAATCAGCTGATCACAAGAGTCCGTGTGAAAGGACAGAAACAGACTGAAAACACTGATAAAGAGTCAAAGAGAGCAGAAAGAAATCCAAGAGAACAGCTTTGATTACTGTCAGGAGAAATGTGGGGAGAAGAATCCTCACAGAAGTTTGTGTTTGGTTGAAAAGTTGAAGAATGAAAAGTATGTGGAGTCCATGAGAGACATTTAGTGCAGTAATGATGTGTTTAGTAGCAGTCAGTGTTTGGTGTGGACTCTGAACAGGCTCAGTATAAAACTATAAACCTGATATGAGGCTCTGATCCTTTATAAGATAGAAAATCATTAACCTGAAGGACATTCTGATACAGAGTACATGTATCCTACTGCACACACAGAGTACATGTATCCTACTACACACAGAGTACATGTATCCTACTACACACAGAGTACATGTATCCTACTACACACAGAGTACATGTATCCTACTACACACAGAGTACATGTATCCTACTACACACAGAGTACATGTATCCTACTACACACACAGTCAGGGCTGTACAGTGGGAGCGTTTCACTCTCATATGCGCCTAAAAATAGATCGGTGCGAGTAGAAAAAATAAAAAGGGAGCACACGTGCGAGTACAGATGTCAACCCTATCATTCGCATTTGCTCCTAAAATAAATCCACACAAAGTGGATCAAAGTAAAAGTCACAGCCTACACCTTCTTCTTCAACAACTTTTTTTCACATCAGCACGCTACAACATGACATGGTCAGAAAAACCGTGAGCTCCTCTGACTCTCAGACCGTCTCCCCCATAGATCTATACAAACATGTACATATCTATGGTCTCCCCCCCCACAGTACCGAGCATCACACAGACCGACGCACTTTCTTAAAGCGACAGGCTCCTATTTCTGTCTTTAGCTTTTATGAACACATTAACTTGAAATAACAAATACTGTGTCTGTCTAAATTATAATAATGCAAATTACACTAAATTAAGAATGTAAAACAGTTTAAATACCATAAAGTAAAAACTGAACTAAAATTGTCATCAGTTAACCCAATCTATGCATTCTGCACCTATAATCAGACTCCCCTAAGAATGCAAGATATGGCATCAAAATATGTCTGGTATTTATGTATAAAGTCTTTAATATAAGTATAGTTCTTAAGTATAAAGTCATTTGTAATTGTTGTTATTTTTATTGGGCCAGTAAACAATATATAATAGAATTTAAATTCTTTAATCCCACACCTGGGAAATTATTTGCTACAACAGCTAAAACACCAAATCACAAGTCTAAAAAAATAAACCTAGTAAATTACAGTCTGTAAGAACAGAATAATAAAATAAGGGGCTAAATGATCACAGTATGGCAGATTAAGAACAGAGAGACTGTTTCAAAACTAGGACTTTAACAGAAATATGCAGGTTGAGTTAACTGTGCAGATTGTATGAGATGAAATAAGATCTGGAGTCAGAATTTATTGGGCCACTTAACAAAATCTGACTCTCTACTATTTTGGAATGCAAGAAGTGGAAACCTCCAAACTTTCTCAGCTACATCTGCTCCTCTGCTGCTGCTGTATAAGGTCTTGTGTACATGGTGGCTTCCACCGAGTTTTTTGATTGGAAATTGGAAAAATGTAACACAATGCCATCTGAGTGATGATGGAAAATATGACAAAAGAAAGAAGTCAGTAGACCAATCAGACTCCAAATGAAAGGAAGCCATATTGGTGAAAGTTTTGTTTTCTTTGGTGACAAAAAAATCAATAATTCTTTACAAACTAATTACAAAATACACATACATATATACACCTCCTGTTATGAGAACAAAATCAAACATAATTCTTTGCAAACTATTTACAAAATACACACACACACACACACTCTAAACATGGGCTTTGGTGTTTCCTTGTGACGGATGTAGTATAGATGTCCATCTGTAAAAATACATTGGTTTATTAGTTCACAAAGTCCTGAGGACCAATGAAGCTGATGTATCTGACACTGGTGAGGGATGATCATCTATTTAGTGGGAGAAGCTTTGTTTGTGCAATGTCACTGTTAGAACTGCATCCATTTATTTGACCACCACTGAAGACCTCATGAGGATCAGCTTGGAGGGGCCATGTCTGGAGGACTTTGATCCAAGTCCTGCTGTGGACCGCTGGATGAACTCAGCCAAGTGTGCCAGGACGACTTGAATACAAAAAGATGTGGGACAGGGATGTTCTCTGTGCTAAAGAACTGAGCCGACTGCTTGGCTTGTTGTGTGAATGTTAATAATAAAATTGTGCAATTCATAGTGCTCCTAAATGTTTTTCACTAGGAGCACCTGTGCTCCTAGTGAAAAAGCTAAGCGTACAGCCCTGAGTGGTAATGTAGGAATGCTGGGAAGTCTGGACCACCTCTGCATCGTACAATGAAGGCTGCATGCCGACCCGTCATGGAGGAGCCCCGTCCATCGTCACTGAAACAAGCTTTTCTAACGTTTTTATCCATGAAGAAACTTTTCACCTCGCTGTAGATGTCAGTTCCCCTTGTTGTTGTCTGCAGGGGCAAAAGTGTCAGGAGTTCTTCTTTAGAGGAGAAACCATCAAACACCATTCAGATGAACATCATCAGCTGAGCTGTACTGCTGCTGTCCACAGACTCGTCCCACTGAATGCTAAACCTCCTGCACTGAGCCAGATCCCGTCCAGCTGCTCTGTCAAGTTTTCAGATACAGCCGACATTCTTCTAACCATCGTACCCCCAGTTGGAGAGAGTGGAGATGGCATCTGGACCGTTCTTCTCGTCTTTGAACACAGTGTTTGCAACCATCATCACTGCTTCTTTCAACACCTCCCCGTCCCAAAAGACTTTCTTGTTCTTTATCAAAAAATCTGCAGCTCTAAATGAAGCCTCAGTTGCTTTTTGTGATTTTATTGCTGTCCTTTTTCACCCAAAGCTGCCTTTAAGTCCCGGGCTTTTTCTGTCCGTAGTGAGCTACCAGGTGGGTAGTTAGCATGGAAGCTTTAGTGACGGGTCCAGTAGAGTCTCTACACATTGTGTCGCTTTGCCGTCACAATAAAATGAGAAACGCATTTATCTGTCACTGTCGTAAAAAAGAACTCTTCTTCCTTGAAAATAATGTTTTTCTTTCGCTTCTCTGCCATGTTTTGGGGTAAAAACCACATCAGCTTCCTAAAGTGTCTGTGTCTGCTTCAGCAAAGAGTGACCTGGTGGTTTGACATGAGCAGTGAGCTTTGACTTCAGACAAGCTCAAAGTTCATTTACACCTTTTTAAAAAATTATATTCAATATTTTCATTTAAAATCTGCAAACCAACTGTTAGCTTGTTAGCTTGTTAGCTCATCTCTGTCAGGAAGTCATAGACAGCTCTGTGTTAGTGGGAATTAATTATAGTGAGGACATGAATTAAACTGAAGAGGACGATAGAAGCATGTCCACATGAGCTGTGTGTGTCTAAAAAAGTGAACTATGTCCAGTTTATCAGATTTATCAGAGCCGATATTTTATTCTGGCAGCATTAATGTTCATATTCCAAATAGAGAAAACATTCACAGACCAGGAGATTTCTCAGTTTTTAGTTCTTTCTAAGGGAGTGGAAGCCAGAAGGAGCTGCAGGTGAATGATTTATGATAATCAGGTCCAATAAAGGAGCTTTCTGATGTGTTTGAGGTGTTTCAGAGTGACGGCAGCCTGCAGACTCAGAGGACCGGTGACGGAGAAGCAGCCCAGGATTTTCTGTGTTTCTGCTCAAACCCAGACAGCAGAGATCTGGACTGGTGGGAAGAAGCTGAGTAAGTAGAACTTTGATTGATTGCAGTCTCTGAGGTTCCTCCTTCATCACCAACAAACACAAACATGAGGCTCAGAGTCTTTGAAAGCAAGTGTGCAGACAGAGAGAAGTTTTCTTCCAGAGGACACAGACATCCCATCAGACTGAGGACTGGACATTTCATCTGATCCTGTTTTATCCTCAACACCAAACTGGTGACTGAAATGTGCTGTTTAGTGAGACTCAGGTTGTTGTTTGGACTCAGTGGCGTCATCAGAGCCGGACATCCCCAGCTGTAGCCCCCAGTGTTAATGAAGAGCCCCGGATCTGGTTCATGGATCATTCCAGTCATTAAAGTCCCCAGAATAAGAGCAGAGCACTGATCCAGCTGTAGCTGATGTTGTGTGTCATGTGTTTGTGTTGTTTTCTTGCTCTTGTTAGAAAACTGCTTGATCTGCTTTAGCTGGCAGGGTGTCTGCTTTTGGATCCTTCAGCCAATCAGTGAGAGCAAATCTCAGGTGTGTTCATGATGTTGATGTGCTTGTAGAGGTGTGTTTAGTCCTGCTTTGTGTTTCCAGTAGTTTACATGTTTGTCTTGTTGTTCTGGGCGTTGTCTGGACAGCTTGGCTGCTAGTTCCCTCTGTGAAGTGCTGTTGTCAGATCAGGAACAAATCTGTTTCCTGCTTCGTTGCCCTGACAACAGTGATGTCACAGCCCTACCTGTTCCTCAGGTTATTTCTGTCTTTTACCGTCCTCGTGTTGCAGCTCCTTTTCTCAGTCTGAATGTGAGTAGAAGACACTTTAAACTGGTTTTTATCTTTAATATATCTATAGAACATCAAACTGATTGAATCATTCGTCGTATTTTAACTCAAAAACAACGTTGTTGTGCCACAATTAAAACGGTAAATAAATCCTTTATTCCCTAAAACCAAATCTTCAGACATATTGGGGTGTTCCCCATATGTCTGAGGGAATGTTCCCAATAGGACTCGAGCGAAGGCAGGGGACACCCTGGATGAGTCTGTCACAGGGCTACATATACAGACACACAATCACACTCACATTCACACCTACGGACAATTTAGAGTGTGTTAGCAACCAGCAGGAGTTCTCAAACTGATGCTGAAATCAATGTTTTATCAGTAAATATCATTTGTGTTTGTTCTAAGTTCTAAACATGAGTTGTTCTTATCAGCAGAACTTCAGTCCAACAGTTGTAGGATGGAAATGCTTTGAACGTTTGATTTGTCATCAACACACGTAGAACTAGAACATTGTGAGGACCGTATGTTTCTGTATAACTAGGATCTCCATCCACACTCATGACTTCTACAAAGTGACTGTCTGGTAAAATTCTGACCCTCTGACAAATCTAGTTGGTGAGCCCTGGTCTATGGGGAGGATTCAGTCAAAGTTTTGGGGCGGTTTCTTGGAGTTTAGCAAAGTTTTAGAGGTATATTCTGTGTAAATAAATCCAAATCTTGTACATAATACTTTTAGTATTTTTTCCTGAAGTGGTTTTATCGTGTTTTGTAGTTTTTGTGTGTTTTGATGAAATGAGTGCACAGACAAAAGACAACAGACAGAGTTGGGAAGGAAAATGTGTGCTCTGTTCCACAAATGCACACCGTGGATGTGTCATGTGTGTGATGTGTGTCTCTGTCTTCAGGTGGACAGAAGCTGTTTCAGAAGCTAACAGCTAAAATAAAAAACGCCTGGCTATTGACACATATAACAGCCTGTAACATGGACTCACAAAGCTCCACAAATGTTGTAAAATAGTTTGAATTAGATTTTTGCAATCTCAGAAATGTTCAATCTGCACTTTTCAAGAATTTATAAAAAGAAAGTTGAAGAAAATTTAATTCCGTTGTCCTTTTCTGCTTCTAACTCACAGTTTTTGGTATTTAATTCCATAAGAACGGTAAATACTTGACAGATTTTGAAAGTTCTACTTCTCCTGGAAAAAGGGTGTAAATTATTCACACATAGGGCATTTTTGACACAATTATTGACAAAAATAGACAAACAAGACCAGGCGTGTTCATAAATATATCTATTATTGTAGTGCTAAAAGTTATTCTGTTGTGTTGTTGTTGTTCCAGCATCTGTAAAAAACAGGGTTCCTGCTTGGTTGCCCTGACAACAGTGACAGGTGTTTGAAAGATGAAGGATAAGAAGGCAAGAATTAAAAAGAGGAAATGTGGAAACAGAAGCAGACAAATGTGCTGAAAATGGAAACTATTTCTGTGAAACGAGCTCACGGTTAGAAACAAATGAGGACGATGGAAAAGATACAGAAAGATGCTGAACTGTTCTTCAGACCACCGTTCACTTTAATTCATTATCAAGTCAGTGAATTGTGTGTGGTTGTGGCGTAAAACATCACGTTATAGAATGTAAATAATAGTCTGATGCTGGTAAACTTTGTCTTGGAGCTCCTCAGAGTCAGAAGAAAGATCCAGAACCAACATCAGCCATGAGCCACAAGTCCAGAGAGAATCTTATCAGAATGAATCTAATGAAGAGTCTGGTGTAGAGCTGCTCTGTAGGAGAAGATGATTCACATCTACATGAATGAAACTGAGCTGAACTGATCAGAAGGTTTGGAAAAAGGACAGATCCAGTCCTGGTCCACATTATCGACACCGCTGGAATGGTTCCAGAAAATCCACCGTTTCTCCCAGAAGTTGTTGCAGCTACAAATGTTTCTGGTTTTACACGTCTTTATTTCCTTCATGTGCATTAAAATAACACAAAAATCAGAAGAAAAAAGCCAAAATTGAGCTAATTTTACAGAAAACTCAGAAAATGGGCCGGACATCTTTGTTGGCACCTGAACTCAGTGTTTGGTTTCCACCCTTTGGAGGAAAAAACTGAAAGCAGTCACTTCCTAGAACCATCAACAAGCTTCTTCCTCCTCTCAGATGGAGTTGTGGACCACTGTTCTTCTGCAAACTGCTCCAGGTCTCTCAGGTTTGAAGGGTTCCTTCTAGAAACAGCAGTTCTGAGATCTCTCCACAGGTGTTCAGTGGGATTTAGATCTGGACTCACTGCTGCCACTTCAGAACTCTCCAGAACTTTGTCTCCAACCATTTCTTGGTGCTATCTGAGCTACATTTCAGCTCATTGTCCTTCTGGAACACCCATGATCTCTGACACAGACCCAGCTTTGTGACACTAGAAAACGAACACGTGGAAAACCAGAAACATTTGTAACTGCAACAGCTTCTGGGAGAAACGGTGGATTTTCTGGAAACATTCCAGCGGTGCCAATAATGTGGAGCAGGACTGTTTGTGCTGAGAACTGTGAGCATTTTAGAATGTGATTTAGAGTCAGAAGCAGATCCAGGAGTGATGAGAGGATTATTCCTGTCTGTAAAGGAACAGAGAGAACAAACAAGCATTAGTTCACTAGAACCACTTTCTATGCTCAAACCATAACAGTGACCCGTTCTGTTTTGATCATTAAAAGTAACACAGCTGAAAGGGAAGAAGATGAAAGTCATCTGAAATAAACCTGCATGTTTTAAAGCAACCCTTACTTGTTCTGAATTGTAAATATTGTATAAAAATACAGTGAACTAGAGGTTTTCCAGAACAGTGTTCTATAGCAGACGGAACATGTGAGGTTCTAATGACATGATTTTAATCAGAACGGGTTCTGATCTAAAGTGGGCTGGTCTGAGGCCTCAAACTCCAGGACTGAAAATGAATCCCACTGCTCAAACTAAGTGGATTTGACTGTGATCTCTGCCTGTTTCCCTGTCAGTACCATCAGTGATGAAAGCGTTAAAAAGCCTCAATCTCCTCCAGTCTGTTGACTTTAATCATCAGGTTGATCAGAGAACAGACAGCTGCCTCACTGGAACGTTAGTAGCTGTGACTTGTAGAGGACTGGGATGTTTCTTCCACTTTCTACAGTCTGCTGCCTGAACTGAGCTCAGAAACACACTATGTTGATGTGAGCCACTAGTTTTATTAGTGTCTGCATGGAACCAACAGCTGATGGTCAAGTCAGAGAGATTCAGTACGGTTCACAAACATTCACACAGCATTTATTAAACGATAACTTTGGATGGAGTTTCAGTCTGGATGAGGTGATTTCACATCATTTGTTGTTATTTGAATGTTTTTGTGGTAATTTGGTGACTTTTCATGTTGATTTTGCAATTTTTTGTGGTGACTTCAGTCTTTGAGGTTATTTCACATCATTTGTTGCGTTTTCAGTGTTTGTGTGATAATTTAGTGACTTAACTATTTTTATACATTTTTTTAAAGTGATTTTGAGCCATTTTGTGGTAATTTTTGCATTTTTTTGGTGTTATTTCAAGTCTTTTTGAGGTTACTTCACATCATTTGTTGAGATTTTGAGTACTTTTGTGGTAATTTAGTGACTTTTTATGTGAATTTAAGATCTTTGAAAGTGATTTTGCACATTTTGTAGTGATTTCAGTCTTTATGAGGATATTTTACAGAATCTGTTGTAATTTACATGTTTCTGTAGTAATATAGTGACTTTTTTTAAGTGTTTTGAGGTTATTTCACATCATTTGTTGAGATTTTCAGTGGTTTTATGGTAATTTAGTGACTTTAATTTCCATTTTGCTTTTTTAAAAGTGATTTTGGACCTTTATTGAAGCAATTTCAGTCACTGTGAGGTTATTTCACATCATTTGCTGCTATTTTCAATGTTTTTGTGATAATTAAGCTTCTTTTTCTGTTTTTATTCATTTTAAAGGTATTTTGTACCTTTTTGTGGTGATTTTTGCATTTTTTGGAGTTATTTCAAGTCATTTGTTGCTATTTTGAGTGTTTAAATGTTTAAACAGTGTTTAAACCAGATGCTAGAAATGTTCAGATGTTTCTTCAATGCAGCATTAAATGAGACTGAGAGCAGACATGTTGAGGGAAATGTGCATCAGTGTGATCTCTGCTGATGGTGGTTCTGTCCCACTGATTCCATTCTAGGGAATGTTAACTGTCAGGGATTTACAGCCTGATGGGAGCTTCTGCTTTCATGAAGAACAGGGTTTGTACAAGTTGTGTTGGACGTTGAGTGACATGAAAAAGGTTGAATGTAGAAATAATGGGTCACATGAAATGAGTGGGAATCAGCCTGTAAAATGTGCTCTTATTGTGAAAGTCTGCCTGCTGCTTCCTCATAGGTGGAGTCCTGACTGGTTCCAGGAAACAGATCACCTGTCTGAGCGTCCAGGAGTGGACTGGAAACTTTCTTCTTCTTCTTCAGCGCTTTGAATAAAGTGTAAGTTTGCTTTGTTTGCTGCTTTAACTTCAGTAATGTTGCTGTTTGTTTCTGCTCTGTCATGTTTCTACATGTTCACTTCTTATTTCAGCACAAACTGTGGATGACTGCTGTTTAAACATGGATCAATATGATTATTAGCTTATTGATTGACTGCAATCAGTCAATATTTCTCTGAGATTATTGATGGACTTGAGTCAGTTTGATGAGCTGCTGATGTTTCTTTGTTGTTTTGTCTTTCTGACTTTGGGTTTGTGGGTGAGTCTCTGCAGCTCCATGACTCCATCTGCTGGACTGATAGTAGAAGTGCAGCAGCTGATCTTCTCCAGGAGGATCTGAGTGGATGAATGATGTTTGTTTCCTGTGCAGGTGAAGGTAGAAAGTGTGTGTGAGCTGCTGTGAGTTGAGCATCATGGATGAGTGTGAGGACAGAGAGGAGGGAGTCCCTCCCTCTAAAAGCTCTCTGTGTGGGGAACAGGAGAACCAGAGCAAAGCTCAGAGGTGAGAGCACCATCTCTAACTGTCCAGGACTCTGCTGCATGTCAGAGCTCAGCATCACATCACTGCTGCATCATTATTGACAGGAATCCACCTGGACCTGGACCTGCATCTGCATCCAGCTGTGTGTCCTTCAAGAGTGACCGGTCAAAGCGTCGCCTCATTGACTTTAAAGATCATCAACCTCCTGCTGCAAAGAGGTAAGCTGTGAAATCAAACTACTGACTGTTGTGTCAAATGTTCTGTCATTGTTCCAAATATGTTCCATCATTAAATCACTGAAACTCTGCTTCATGATTTTTCCTTCCTGGTGGTCTTCCTCTCTATTTGCCAGAATCCATCAGAGATCAGAGTCATCTGGACCTGGACCTCCATCCAGCTGTGTGTCCTTCAGGAGTGACCACTCTAAGGAGTTTTATATTGATTTTAAAGAAGAACCAGGTCCTGCTGCAGAGGGGTAAGATGTTCAGAACAAGGTTTCAGAGCTGCGAGTTTGATAGCAGATTGGCTCCTCATCAAACGGAACAAATGTTTAGAAGAAGTGATGCTAATAACGTGAACATCATCCACAGAGACATTAAAAACAGAACCAGGTGGATCACAGCAAGAACTCTGAGTTCACTAAAATATCAAGAAATGGTTTTACTGGACAAAACTCCAGTTCTGTGATCAGATAAGCCTTGTTAGCCTGTATGCTAGCCTATGTTTTTACTTACATGTTAGCCTGCATGTTAGCCTGCGTGTTAGCATATCTGTTAGCCTGCATGTTAGCCTGCATATTAGCCTATATGTTAGCCTGTCTTTTAGCATGTATGTTAGCTTACATGTTAGCCTGTATGTTAGCCTATAGGGTGAATTCTACATTGTTGATGGAGACGACTGATGCTGGACGAGGATGGAGAGGACAGACAAAATGTTTCTTGTCCTCTCTGAGTTTAATCAGTCACCATCCAGACCTACAGAGCAGTTTTCCAGTTTCTCTCAGAAGTTCCAACACTGAAGGAACTTTGAACTTCTAGAAACAGTCCTGAAAGAGGTTCTACAGGGACGGTTCCTGTGGTCAGAACAAAGATTGATGATGAGCCAAAATGAAGAGAAAGTTCCTGCAGTGGAAAACAGACTAATGTTGGAATCTCTAATGAACATCATGGACCTTCAGCTGGTGTTTGTCTCTGTGTGATAAAGTGAGAGTTAACTGTTGATGTTGATCCACAGAGTGGAGCAGCAGAACTCAGAGGTTCCCAGAGCTCAGTCTGTCCAGCAGCATCACCTGGACTCCATATTCATGGTGAGTTCATGGACAACAAGTTGTTCTCCATCTGTTGTGTTCAGGCGTCTCCATGCTGCTCTTTGTAGACCAGTGGACTGTCAGTGTGTCCAACATGGATCTGATGTTTGGCTCCATGATTTGACTCTGATGGACTCATTGACACATTTCTCTGTTCCAGCTGCTGGAGGACAACATGGTGACTTTTGTGAAGAAGGAGCTGAAGAAGATGCAGAAGCTTGTGAGTCCAGATTACCCAGAATGCTCAGAGAGTCAGAGGGAGGATGAGGAGGAGTTGGAGGGTGATGATGAAGATGAGAGGAGCAGCAGAGAGATGTTTGAGCAGATCACAGTGTTGTTCCTGAGGAGGATGAAGCAGGAGAAGCTGGCTGACTGTCTGCAGAGCAGTAAGAGGATTTGTGTAAAGACTGAAGCTGCTGATCAACAGAACATTTACTAAAGTCTCAGAATATCTTCACACAATCAGTCTTTAGAGCAGTGGTTCTCAACCCTGTTCCTCAGGACCCCATGTCCTGCATGTTTTAGATGCTTCCCTGCTCCAACACACCTGACTCAAATGATCAGCTCGTCATCAGGCTTCTGCAGAGGCTTGATGACCAGCTGATCATTTGAATCAGGTGTGTTGGAGCAGGGAAGCATCTAAAACATGCAGGACATGGGGTCCTGAGGAACAGGGTTGAGAACCACTTCTTTAGAGGACAAACTGTCACCTTCACTTTATTGCTACTTTGGTGCTTTAATATCCAGGTTACTTCTACTTCACTCTTTCTTTCTTGTGTTTTCATTCAGAACTTCCTGCTGGAGTTTGTGGACGTAAACTTAAACGTGGTCTGAAGAAGAAGTTCCAGAGAGTGTTTGAGGGCATCGCTAAAGCAGGACAGAAGACCCTCCTGAATGAGATCTACACAGAGCTGTACATCACAGAGGGAGGGACTGCAGAGGTCAATGATGAACATGAGGTCAGACAGATTGAAGCAGCATCCAGGAAAGTAGACAGAGCAGAAAGAAGCATCAGAGCAGAAGACATCCTTAAAGGCTCACCTGGAAGAGATGGACCAATCAGAACAGTGATGACAAAGGGAGTGGCTGGCATTGGGAAAACAGTGTTAACACAGAAGTTGACTCTGGACTGGACTGAAGACAAAAGCAACCAGGACATCCACTTCATGTTTCCATTGACTTTCAGAGAGCTGAATGTGCTGAAAGAGAGACAGTTCAGCTTGATGGAACTTGTTCATCACTTCTTCAGTGAAACCAAAGCAGCAGGAATCTGCAGCTTTGAAGACTTCCAGATTGTTTTGATCTTTGATGGTCTGGATGAGTGTCGCCTTCCTCTGGACTTCCACAACAATAAGATCCTGACTGATGTAAGAAAGTCCACCTCAGTAGATGTACTGCTGACAAACCTGATCAGGGGGAATCTGCTTCCCTCTGCTCGCCTCTGGATAACCACACGACCTGCGGCAGCCAATCAGATCCCTCCTTACTGTGTGGACATGGTGACGGAGGTCAGAGGGTTCACCGACCCACAGAAGGAGGAGTACTTCAGGAAGAGATTCAGAGATGAGGAGCAGGCCAGCAGCATCATCTCCCACATGAAGAAGTCACGAAGCCTCCACATCATGTGCCACATCCCAGTGTTCTGCTGGATCACTGCTACAGTTCTGGAGGAGCTGCTGAGAAGCAGAGAGGGAGGAGATCTGCCAGAACCCTGACTGAGATGTTCATCCACCACCTGGTGGTTCAGGCCAAAGTCAAGAAGGTCAAGTATGATGGAGGAGCTGAGACAGATCCACACTGGAGTCCAGACAGCAGGAGGATGATTGAGTCTCTGGGAAAACTGGCTTTTAATCAGCTGCAGAGAGGAAACCTGATCTTCTATGAGTCCGACCTGACAGAGTGTGGCATCGATGTGGAAGCAGCCTCAGTGTACTCAGGAGTGTTCACACAGGTCTTTAAAGAGGAGAGAGGACTGTACCAGGACAAGGTGTTCTGCTTCGTCCATCTGAGTGTTCAGGAGTTTCTGGCTGCTCTTCATGTCCATCAGACCTTCATCAACTCTGGAATCAACCTGTTGGAAGAAAAACAACAAACAACCTCCAACAAACCTGATCTAACAGTTTTCTACCAGAGAGCTGTGGACGAGACCTTACAGAGTCCAAACGGACACCTGGACTTGTTCCTGCGCTTCCTCCTGGGTCTGTCCCTGCCGACCAATCAGAATCTCTTACGAGGCCTGCTGACACAGACAGGAAGTAGCTCACAGACCAGTCAGAAAACAGTGGAGTACATCAAGGAGAAGATCAGTGAGAACGTGTCTGCAGAGAGAAGCATCAATCTGTTCCACTGTCTGAATGAACTGAAGGATGTTTCTCTGGTGGAGGAGATCCAACAGTCCTGAGATCAGGAAGTCTGTCCACAGATGAACTGTCTCCTGCTCAGTGGTCAGCTCTGGGCTTCATCTTACTGTCATCAGAAGAACATCTGGACGTGTTTGACCTGAAGAAATACTCTGCTTCAGAGGAGGTTCTTCTGAGGCTGCTGCCAGTGGTCAAAGCCTCCAAGAAAGTTGTGTAAGTAGTTGGAGACTGAAGATCCTTTTTCATTTTGCAGCTGTTTCATCAGTATAATGTGCTTTTTGTCTCTTCAGACTGAGTGGCTGTAATCTGTCAGAGAGAAGCTGTGGAGCTCTGTCCTCAGTCCTCAGCTCCCAGTCCTCCAGTGTGACAGAGCTGGACCTGACTAACAACAACCTGCAGGATTCAGGAGTGGAGAGTCTTTCTGCTGGACTGGAGAGTCCACACTGTAAACTGGAAGCTCTCAGGTCAGGACTCACACTTTGAAACTGATGTGATTTCTATCAGTGGATAA
>NC_067134.1:30117524-30205179 GCF_021347895.1 Acanthochromis polyacanthus | reverse complement strand
TAACATGACAAATAATGGAATGAAATAACAACGCAAATAAACATCAAACCACCGTCTTTAATAACTCAATTACAGTTAATTTAAATCAGCAATTTATCATGAATCATGACATAAAATATCGAAATCAAATAAAAAAATGTGGGTTCATTCCATACCAAATCATCCATTTTTTTTACATTTTTGCTCCAATATCTCTAATTTGACACAAGTTTTTTAAAGCATAAAATATGGAAGTTTGAAAGATTGTAGGTGATCCATCTTTCCTGAGAAAAATGCTTTAGTTTAACCCCTTAAACTTCAGTGTACCGCCGGCGGTACACTTACTAATTTGCATAGGAATTTCAAGAATGTCCGACGGCTGCAAACGCGATTATACAAACACTATACGCCGATGGAAAGCTTAGATTCTTATGAATCCGCCGGTATAAACCACTTTCAGATGTGATTACCACAGCGGGTGAGAAAAACACATTTGTCCGACAAAAACGAATATCCATCCATCCGTTCTCTATACACTGTTTGGACAACAATATCTCAAGAATTATTGAAGTTAAAAACCTGAAATTTTTACTGTTTTCTTCATGTCATTAAGTCAGGATTGTTCATATTGAAAAAGTATTTTTTTAAAAACTGTCTCTGATGGTGGGTGAGCAGACATATGAAAAAGGAAAAATTGAAGCCATCATGAAAAGTTCCATCTCTGAACTCACATTAACAAATAAAATATTGATGCAAAACTTCAACCAGTGATATTTTCTGAACCACATGTAGCTGAATGTCACAATAATACACACAGAACACCAAGAATACTTTGAATAGAAAATACTTGGTCACAAAAATGGAAAGAAATGTATTTCCATTGAACTTTCAGAACTGAGCAGCTTTGACAACTTGAAACACAAAAACTGAAACAATAGTAGATACTCCGATCTGTTTCAAACAGAGTTCTGCAGTTTATAAACTCTTCTCCAAATATAACACAGAAAATATATGTATATATTAATAAGGACATATTTGTCATCTTCAGACCCACTTTGCAGACATAAATGTAGCTTTGGAGGAGACTTGTCATGTAGTTTGCTGTCATTTCTTTAGGAATTATCACTGCATCAGATTATGAGGATGACAGCAGCAGAATAGAACCAAATCCACTCATCTGTTGGATAGTGGGATGTTTCTAGTGGGACATTTTCATACTTGGACATATATTTAATGCTAATCTCATCCACTAATGTGACCAACACTTCACTGCTAAATTTATCATCATGAAGGAAAGTGTTTGATAGGAACAAAATGGATCCTCTGCTTTGTGTTCCACTGAGAATAAACTTCAAGACCAAAGTCACAGCTGGACTCTGACAAAGTTCAAGTGTGACAACATGAATATTTAGAGTGACTGATGAAGTGTTTACCTTCAAGCATCTTTGCAATAAGTAGGAGGACAATACACTGAGTTGAATTTGTGGAGACTGAAAATGATGTCAGATGCTTTTATTCAAAAATAATTTATCTTATTTATTTATAAAGAAGCATTTTGAAACTCCACAACTCTGTTCTACTTGGATCATTTTTGTTTTTGTGGTAAAAATTGTCACATCTGCTCTATCAGTGATGAAAGATAAAAGAAAATAACTTGGTGTTCATTTTTGTGATCAAGTATTTCAAATAAAAAGTATTCTGTGTTTAGTTTTGTTTATTTGTGACATTTCAGCTACATGGTGGTTCAGAAAATATGAGTTGACTTCTGGATTATCAGGATTTATTTAATTTAAGCTCAAAGATAAGATGTTTCATGATGACTTTAACTTTATTTCATATTTCAACTCACTCAAAATGAGAAAACTATTTCATTTCTTTTCCAATATTCCAGATCTGAATCAATGACATGAAGAGAAATAAAAACTGAACATTTCTGGAAGCCTCAAATTTCACTGCAGTGAAAAAAAAACCTGCTGAAAATGGTCAACAGGACATTTTTAAACAATTTGATTGCAGAAGATATTTGATACAGAAAACTAAAATTTCACACATTGACTTTTAATTTTTGATGTCTTAATGATACTTTCTTTTAAAGCAAAGATAAAGCAGAAGACCTCTGATGATTTGAGATGGAAGAACCCTCTTGAAACTGATAAAAACTATCAGTTATATCCTGTTGGTTTGTTTAATCTATAATACAGAACAGTTTTATAAACTGATCATACATGTATAGAATCTCAGACTCAAAAGACAAAAAGTAACTAAAACACTAAATAAATACAGTGTGGAAAGAGAACAATGTTTCCCCTCTGAAATGAGGCAGAGCATGAAATAGAACTGAATATTACCCCAGTGGGATAAAGTCAGAATGAGAAATATAAAAGTGATGACAAAGAATATGGACTGAAATTATTCAATCAGTACAATGACATCAGAATTCATTGGATTTCTTCTCCTTGTATAGACTGAATGGTGTAAAGTAGAAATTCATTTACCTGAGCTGTGAGATATAAAGGCAGACACTGCAGGAAACTCCTCACTTCACTCTCTTCATGTGACCAGCCTGTCAGTTCCACTGGTTTCTTCTCTGATTGGAGTTTCAGCACTTCCAGGAGGATGGAGGTCTTTCTCTCTGAGAGGTTTATGGACCAGACTGCAGGAGCTGACTGAAAAACTGACTGTAATGATGGAAGGACTCTCAAAAACCCTTCACTCCTAACATGTTGGTTACAAATCGAGATAGACGTTACTTAAGTCAGTTTGATGAGGGAACAATGAGAGGAGCACATTCACTACATTGGGAAGCTTTGCTCATCGTGAAGTGCTGCCTTCAGGCATAAATCCAGTAACAGTCTACTTTGTTGTCTCTCCAGTGTCCCATGGAATTGCTCCTGGTTCACCCAAACCTGGACTTCTGTTGGTCATCCTAAAGCTGCATCATAATAAATGTAATAACAGTATTAATAATAATTAAAAACGATAATATCAAACACTTTCTCCTCATATACAATAAAAACACAAACAGAATTTCAGCTTGATGTACTAGTTTTCATTTTACAATGTGCAAATGAAGAGAAAAATATGAAGACTTGTGAATAGCAATGATCCTTTATCAATCAAGAAGTTGGAGTTATTTATTTTTGAAAGAATTCTGTTTATTTATCTTTTCATTCCAGCCCGTAAATTACCAAAATACGAATGTTCTGAAATGTGATCCTTAATTAAACTCATTGTGGCATCTTATTGCACCTGCAATGTTTTATCTGACACATCTTCAGCAGAATTTCTGAGATTCTACAACAGAAAAAAGTACAAATACATCAGTAGATATTAGCTCAGAACCATAGACAACAAGGCCAGCCTGAGGCTTGATTCTACAAAGTTTAAGTTCATTAGCAGTATGATTTACCACTCATCACAGAACAACAGATCTCTCTGAACACCCAATTTTAAACTGGGGATGGGGCCGATCCGACCCAGTATTGGTATCTGGTCCTAATATTAACAAAATTCATGGATCGGAAATTTCTGATCCTACCCCTGGAGATTTCCGATCCATGTCTGTGCTTTAATATTGTCTGCTGAAATGACTCCACAAGTGATTCCCTGCTGCTCTGCTAGCTGACTGCAACATGTTGAATGGATTTCCTGAACGGAACGTGTCTCAGTGACACGCAGAGTAATAAGACCCGCCTCCATTCAGGAAATCCATTCCACAATAACTTTCAGTTCTTTTTTTTCAGAAAAAAAAGAAATAAAAATTATTGTGTTAATAAGAAGACATGATGAATGTTTTTGAGAAAACCCATTCCACACTTGCAGCCAGCTAGCAGGCGAGCACTGAGCAGCACTGTGGCTGACCAACTTCTCATTACAACATTTCTGCTGTGTGGAAATATGATATGTACGAATGTGTGCATGTATTTCCCAAATGGCAACTTTAGGTCAGTATAAGGTCATTAAAGGAAGTCAGAAAAACAGGAAATCCTGTGAACAGGAAAATCCCATCCTGAAAATAGATATGTAACTGTGGAGGTACCTATCCACTAGATGTATTTTTCTTGCATGTAAATGTGCTGTATCTGGAAATCGCCCGCTTGGTTGATGGTCATGAATGGGCCACAACATTGTCACATGACAGCACTTTCAGCTTGACAGTCTGGCAGATGTGTCGGGCCAACATGGCGGCTAGGTTGCAAATTTTCTCTTTTATTTCAAAACACGTAAGCAACAAATATTCTTTAAGCCAGATCTCTACACTCTGCATCAAATTTGCATAAAGTAGAAGTCAAGTCTACTTTATGCAAATGGGTAAACACACCGGCTCGCAGCTTGAAACAAACCGCATGCTGGTCCAATTGCAGTGCATTTCCAGCTGTAATCCGATGTGTTTACTCAGAGCTCATTTGCATAAAGTAGACTTGACTTCTACTTTATGCAAATTTGATGCAGAGCATAGCGATCCGAGGCATCCCAAAACCTTCATCAAATGTCTAAACTAGCCATTGATGAACTACAATGAGGACAGATTCAGCTACTGCAGCTTATTTCTCACCTCAAATGCTTTCACAAATACTTTTCGTTGAAATGCTTTCAAAATAAAAGAGAAAGTATGAGGAGGAGCCCCCATGTTGGTCCGGCACATCTGCCAGACTGTCAAGCTGAAAGCGCCGTTATGTAACGATGTTGTAGCCCATTCGTGACGTCAACCAAGTGAGTGATTTTCGGATGAAGCACATTTACATGAGAGAAAATGTATAGGACACTTGGCTCAAGGGTTTCAAATTGACTGTCAATTTTTATTAAATCCAAGACAGATACACATAAAGAGTAAACTTCTCTAACACTAAAACTCTCCAAATAAAATACAAAGGGCTGCTTCATCTGATCAGCACAAATAAGTCTACTGGCTCTTGTAGCATTCACAAATCAATATCAAACTTACTTGTAGAGAGGAGTTTATTACAGTCTCATATAAAATCAACTATAATTATAATAATATCAAAGCAAGCAGAGCTCTGGTATCGGAATAGTAGCAGTATTGGCAGATTTTCAAATTCAGGTGTCGGAATTGGATTCGAAGTGAAAAAATGTGGATTGTTGCATCCCTACTTGAAACCACATGATTAAGTCAACTTATTAAAAGCACCATTGTTGTGACATGATTGGTGTGAGGACAACTCTAGACAGAAGGACTTACATTCCAACATTGACAGATGGGTTAAAACATGAAATCTCTATTAGACTAAAGCTACATACCTGAGTGAGCTGATGTATGGCAAAGCCTCTATTAGGGACTCACAGAGACTCTGGCAGACAGGAGTTTCTCTGTCCCAGTAGAGGCAGATATTGACCTTTGTTGTCATCCTCTTCATGACTTCCACAGCTCTTTCAAACAGCTGTTTTTTACCCTCCACTGGAAGGTGCAGCTGATTTTCAACAAGGCCAAGTAAGCTTCCAAAGTCCATCTGTTCTTCACTGAGAAGGAAAATCTTCCACAGCTGCTGTGGCAAAAGGTCGCACCTGTAGTTTAAAGAATAACCTCATGATCAAACAGATCCTCAGTATATCATTCTCATTATACTGTATGTTGTAACCTGAGCAGTAATCTGGCTCTAAAAAACAAACACTCACTCATACCATTTGACATTTTGAAGGCATCCAAACAGTTGTCTCATTCCTTTCTCTGATATCGTGACATCATCAAGGTTCAACCATATTTTCCGTTCCTTAGACTGACTGACCACATAGGCCACAGCACAGCAGGGGTAAGGATCAAGACTCTCTCCACAGAGGTCAAGACGGTAGTCCAGTTTCTCTAGAAGGTAGATGCATGCCTCTGGACTCTGGGACTCATACAAGCACTGGCATAAGAACAACGTGTCGACATCAAGCCCACTGTCTTCAGTGTCAACCACATCTGGGACTAATGTGGTTATGAGCTCCTTGAAGAACCAGTCAGATGTTTTGTTGAGCTCCTCAACTGGAATCAGACACTTCATCCAACTTGGGCTCTTCTTGTTCAACAGTCGACACATGAAAGGGATCAAATGTTTCATGTGTTTCATCTCCTCAGTGAGGCTCTGCTGAAAAACATTCCTGATTTTATCAGGACTCTTTAAGAACCACACGGCTGCAAAGAACTCCTGCAGTGTGTAATGGAGGAATGCGTGTCTAGTTTCTGTTTCAGTTCGGCTGACTTGATAAAAAGTGGTTTCAGGAAGGAAAGGACACAGCTGTCTTTACAGGGCACTTCAGTCAGGCTCACAGTTTTCCCCTGAGTTGCATGAAAAGCTATTCCAGCCAAAGACAGTATTTCTTCTCTCTTGGTTTTGATGAAGGTGTTTAGCTCTTTGTTCTTTGTTTTCTTGCTGTTTATCTGAAGGCAGTAACGAGCAATGTCAATGTAGATTTCTGTTACAGTGCATGGCTGTGGAGAGTGTTCTGATGAAGAGCAGGCAGCCACCATCAGAGCATACATTGGTACATGGCAAAGAGTCAGCAACTCCAAGCTGCTCAAAACCTTCTGTGCATCGCAGAGTGTTGCAGATAAGTAGGACTTTATGGTCTGCTCACTAAATCCTTTCACCTCCACTCTGAGACAGTCCTCAGAGAAGAAGTCTTCCTCATCATCTGGTCTGCAGGTTATGATGATCTTTGCATCAGGTAGTAGGTCTTTCTCTACAAGCCTCTGCACCACTGATAGAGACAGATCTGTGATGCCATCAAAAATGATGATAACATTATCAGAGTTACTCTTTATGTCCTGTAAAACCTCATCCACGCCTACATCTGGTTCACTGAACCTATTAAAAAGAAGATCCTCCAGGGTCATAGCTGGTGTGGTTTGGGACATTTCCCTCATGTCAAAGTAGAACATGTAATCTAACTCCTTGTTGTCCTTTTCTGCCCACAGTCTCAACATTTCACAAACGACTGCTGTTTTTCCAATTCCAGGCTTCCCGACCAAGAGGATGTCTTCCTGTGTTTTCAGAAGGTCAGTGGGGGAAATTTCTGGTTTGTCCTCAGGGATGTATGTCCTCAGTTTCTTAGGTCGACTCATCTTACTTTTCCTTCTCTTCCATTTCTTGATTTTAGATGGAGATGGGCTTTTCTGTGTATCCAATACAAGTGAGGTGTATGACAGATCAGGCCTCCTTTTGTCTTCAAACAGTTTTTTACTTGCATTCCAAAACTCTTCAGATAATTTTTGTGCTTTAAACTTCAACTTTTTCTGATATCTGTGGCACGGTCTTGGGCCTAAAATAAAATAAGTTAGAAAATAAATGCAATATAACACAACCACGGTTTTCTCCTGATCTCTTGCTAAATATCAAATATTTGCACACAGACACAATAAAATGCATTATGTAGAATTGCTAAATTTAATAATAAGAAATGTGACACATTTGAAGCAGAATTTTCTTCACAATACCTTGCAGGTAGTCCACATCCATTTGTGTTTCTTCCTTGAAAGAAAAGCAGCTGATCCAGTGGTGAAGGTCAAACTTCTGGGTTCCAGTGGAAGCTCCAGTGTTTTTCTCAGGGACAGGAGCCGGCCTTTCTAAAGTCCTCTTCCTCGTCACGTCAATAATTCTGAGTAACTCATAGCAGGCTGCTTCCCCCTTTTTTATGACCTTGTCCAGGATTTTTCTGGTTCTATCGAAGTCATCACGCTCTGTCTGTATTTTGCTGACCTCCTCATCACTGAGAACTCCTTTCTGATACAAGTTCTCCAGAATCACAGAGAGATTCTGTAGTTCTCTGACAAGGTGCCTTCTGGCTCTACTGACATAATTTAAGGCGGACTCTGATGTACAAGCCATGTTTCCTGACTCCTGTGAGTTCTGCACACAGACCAAACGCCAATGACCTGCAGAACAAGACACCAGATTAACAAATGTTCAATAACTACTCTGCCTGTGATGTATCAGATGTTACTCAGGAACTTAGATGAAGCAATATTTGCAGTTCAACATCAATTCTAATGTTGGATCTCAGTTAAAAGTAGGCGAGTACTGATGTGTTATTTTTAAGCCAGTTTTGATAAAAAAAAATTTGAATAATCAATCAAACTAATAATCTATATTAGGAAACAATACACATTTGCAGTAAAAATGAAAATCTTTTTCAAATTTGGAATAACACAAATTTCAAGACAAACCTTCACTGAAACGTCTTTGTCTAATTATGTTCTACATACGTCTGATTAATGGGCCAGGCCAATAACCAGTCCATAACTAATTCAATGATAGATATCCATGTCCTACTGAAGAATATGCTACCAAAATGGGAAGGTAGGGATCCAAACACTAATCCTGTCTGTAAACACAGGTAAAACACCTGGTTAAATCTGTGGCTTCTGAGGAAGTTTAAAAGTTGTCAAACCCACCAGGATTGTCACTTTGAGGCTGAGTGCTGAAACACACTATTCACCACACCAAAGACTCTAACAGCTCCAAGTAAAGTTAATACTGAACATCTCTGAACTGTCAAGTCTCACATAGTAATGCTCTACAGGTCTGACCAATAAACTGTAGTTTGCTGTGGACGTGTTAAATGCATTTGATAATGTGTACATTTTGTTCACATCAATGATTCATGTTCAAATCATGTTTACATTTCTTATTATTCATCTGCAGTGTTTAATTCAATTGGAAATATTGTGAAACAGAAATATGACATGTTTTTGTGTGGAATGTGTTCTAAACATAGATTCATGGTTTTATTGTCAAACTAAAATGTTTGAAGACTTCAAAACAAATTTACCACATTTGTAAGAACACCATCACACACAGCTCCATGCAGACTGCTCAGTAAATCAGAGAGAAACACTTACACATCAGCCTCAAAGTCTCCTCTGATGACAAACTATCAGCTGCTCAGCATCTTCAGAATGAGATTTTCCTTATAAGACAAAAACAAGAAAAATATCACAGTAAAAAAACTGTAAGACGATAATAATAAAGTCAGAATAGCCTGTAAAATATATAAAATGCCACAAGTCCAAAAAAACATTGAATTTCATGCAAATCTAGTTATTTGCTGAAAGACAAATAAAGCTGTTGACAGAAAGTTTGTCTGAGCTCACCTGAAGGTACCTGCAGGATTTATGACCATAAAACAGCATTTTGGATCCAGCCATGGTTCAGTATGAAACTTTCACAACTGTGATGTGGAAATTTGAAACCTCCAGTCTGCACACACTGAGAATAGATTTCACAGTAAAGTAGAATAGATCCTCTGTCCAGCAGTGAAACTTTTGAATGAAAAATATTTACATATTTAACAAATGTAATGTTTCATTTCCACAAGAGGAGGCGATGGATCTTCAAGAACTTCTAACAAGGCAGCTTAACGCTTTTGTGGAAAAACATCAAATCCAAAAGATGACAGAATCCTAACATTTTTATGTGACTTTAAGCATTTTGGGAGGTGACTTTTAGGCTTTCTGAGCAGTAGTGACAAATCTGTAGGCTTCTATTTCGTCCCCGTCGAGTTTCAGGGGAAGTGTGAGATTGAGATCTAGTCAAGGCTGAAAAGCGTTTTCACCTTCTCTGAAAATTTTAAAACACACACATGATTTATATTGTGATTAAGTTCTTATTGTCCCTAAAAGACACGACAACTGAAAATCAACCAACATACAAGAGAGTTCCTTTAAGCTACAAGCAAATACAGTCTCTGGGACCAACCAAACTAAAGATGATTTTAAGCAGAATTAGAGCATGTATGAACTCTTTTTACAGACTTTTTATGCAATCATAAGTAAGGACAGAAAAAAATAATAATCTAGTTTTGTTTGTATGCATCAGTTTATTTCTCTTGAGGGAAAGAAAGCAAAACATGTTAAACAGAAAAAAACAAGATAACTACTACTGGACCATTAGCTTCACTTGTTAGCTTTAGCTGTAGGTAACAAAGTTGCGTACACCGGTCTCATAAAAAAAAACATGTAAAAGAGGAAAATTAAAGTCAATTCCCAATGGATTATTGGCTTATAAATTATATTCATTTGTTAGTTAAAACCTGTTGAAAGCAGTTGGCTAGAAAGGAAAATATGTCAAAAAGAACTGTATCATAAAAATCTTTATGATACTGTCTATGCTCCAAACAGATACTCTTGCTAGCACCGTTACAAAGTTAGCTAACTTAATGCTAATAAAAACAGCTTGAAAAAAGTCAAGACGCCGAAGTTACTCACACACTGCTGGTTTTGTCTTCGATGGGCGAAAACAAACAGTTCGGTAAAGTTGGAGAGACATTCACAGATCCAGACTTCTGGCATCAATAACTCATTAGATATACGTTGTCAAAACATAAACGAAGCCTCTTTCCCATTGTTGTAAGGTAGAGGTTGTGCTACAAGGCCAGTTTTATCAAAAGTCGCAACATTGGTGTCTATGCTCAGCCGGCCTTTCAGTAACTTTACTCTTCTACACTACAGTGTCATTAACATTACTGCCTGCCGTTGGCTCTTGTTTATCATGCTACAACACTTAGTTTTATATATATATAATGGATAGAGGAAACAGACGAGGAAAATTGGAATGAAGCTTGTTCAAAGGCACAGAAACAAACAATAAATACAAGATTTAAACTATTGCAGTATAAATGGCTAATGAGAGTGTACATCACTCCTGCCATGCTCCACCATATGTCAGCATAAATCCCAGACACAGGACATGAGACCTGCTTAAAATATTGTATTTGTCTATCTGGCACTGTATTTAGTTACATTTACTTCTAGTGACTTGTATTTTACATGTTCCATTTTGATATTATGATTCTAATTATTGCCTTACCTAATTTATAATTCTTCATTTCTACATTGATTCATTATTTGCTTAACCATTATTTATTTACTGATTTTTTAAAAAAATTTATTGAATTTGCTTTTGTTACGGCTGTGCCTCTGTCCGCCTCCCCCTGTCTGGTAATTTGTATTTTTGTGTGCTGGGCTGCTGTCGCCCCGCCTCCTTGTCCGTCCCACCACACCTGCAACATCTGGAGCTGAGGTTGGATTGGAGCAGGGGAGGGACGACCGCTTCAATCGAGGGTCCAGCAGCTGTTAAAAGGCCTGTTGATGCCAGGCGTGAACTAACCGTGACATCACCCGTTGGTTTCAACGCCGAGAAAATGAAGCCCGGATTTTGCTACTTCCTGGTTGCCGTTTTGGATTTTTTGGAGCCAGTGACGTAAAAAGCGTCATCAAACAGGCTGGACCGGAGAGCAACTAGGGGCAGGATTGGCTGCGGACTCTCTTATCCCGCCCACATTTTACCGCAGAGGCTTCTGTTGCTGTCTATCAAGTATAGCCACACTCCCTGGCTCCGCCAACTTTAACGATTTATTTAAAATTCAGTATTGATTTATTTTAAGATCGGCCACCTGATCTCTCATTTTGACCATGAAAACTAACAGGGAAAAAATCCTGAGCTGTAGAAAATCATTCTATCAAATTTTATTTTTTCCAAAAATGAATTGGGGTCTATGGAGAAAAAGATTTTTGGAGCCAACCCTAGCGGACGGCGTGATATTGCAAGTTTTTGACACTTCCGGGTTGGCTTCAATTCTGGAGCCAGATGCTACGTCCACTTTATATACAGTCTATGGTTGATGCCAGCATTCGGTGGCAGTTCCTCAGGAAGGGATCTGTCCGTGTTGACTCTGTGAACTCGTCTGTGAGGCTGGAAGCTAGTCAGAAGTGTGAAGTTAAACCATATCTGAAACCTTTGCTAGCTTTAGTTAGGGGTGCTTTTGCCTTTGTATTTCTATTTGGAGCTTTTATTTGTGTCTGATGTATTTTTATTTTTCCCACAGTCTAGTGGAGTCTACTTCCAAGAGAAGGCCACTTTGGTTCGATTTGTTTCTTTAATTTCAGCAGCACCCATTTACTTTCAGATCCCTCACTTTGTCTGTTGAAACCTACCCTTATCAAGAATAAAACAGACTCGATTCTGGAAATTCATTGCTTTCATTTGCATTTGTTAAAATTCGGTTACACTAGACAGTGGGGTTGTAACAGCTTTGTTTTATTATTATTTTCTTTTGTTTTGCTAAGAAATCATTGAATGATACAAAGAGTTAGAATGGTGCAGTGTGTGGGTGTTTGCACATATGTGTTCTTTTGTTAATTTACAAAATCTGATAATAAAGATATTGTAGGAGAAAAAAAATCACAATTTTAAGGTATTTTTAGAATAAAAAAAGCAATAACTTCACTCTTATACACTGTAGTGTCACCAAATTCACTGGAACCTTCAACTGGCTCCTGCTGGTCAGACTACAACTCTTGGTTTGAGACTAGATATTTTTGCAGAATTTAAAGGAATTTTTATTAGTAGTAAAAGTCAATAACTTCACTCTTATACACTGTAGAAAAAATAAACTCCATCCAAACATCAAAGAGGTCCTGCTGATCCTACCTTCAGATTTTTACTTCCAAGTATTGTCTGTACAGTCCTTAACTTGGAAAATATCATTAGCAGTTTAACATTCTGGTTTAAATGAATCAATTAACACTGCAGCCTTGTCAGAAGGTCTTTCTTCCCAATCGTCAGTACTTGAGGAGTCTAAACAGTTTAGTTTGGTATATTGGTGTTATCTGATATTCTCCTTGGTGAGGATTCGAAGTTCTGTTACTGTTGTCAACTGGCCATTCAGTAAATAAATTGTCCAAGTAAAATCTGCAGTCAAGTGTCATTTGTTTACGTCACCATGACTCCTGGACAGCCTGCTGCTGCTGCTGAAAAAAATCCCAGAGAAAACACTGTATAGTACTGCATACATGAAGAAAAGAGCCATCAAAGCTAATTTACTCATTAATCCTTCAAATTCACACACAACTGCACACACTGGATCTTATGCACAACTTCACATGGCGATAAACAACCAAAATAAAATAAAATTCTGTCACTTTTGGTAATCAGTGTTCCACAATCGACCCAGAAAATGGATGATCACTTTTATATGTTACAACAAAAAATATTTGAGATATGTAACAATTTCAAAAATCCTTGAAATCATGAAAAATTGTTAAATATCAAATCAAGAGTTGTAGTTTGATCAGCAGGAGCCAACTGATGGTTGGACAGAGTGTAATTTTTCTACAGTACATAAGAGTGAAGTTACTGAATTTTATTACTAATAAAATGATAATAAAATAAGAAAAATTCCATAAATTTATGAAAAACAGTTAATATCAAACCAAAGGCTGTAGTATGACCAGCAAATATGACCAGCAGGAGCTAACTGATGACTCCAGTGATTTTGGTGACTCTTCAGTACAGAAGAGTGAAGTTATTGAATTTTACTACTAATATAAATTCCTTAAAATTCAGATTTTTTACTGAGTATCAAACCAAGAGCTGTATTATGACCAGAAGGACCCAATTAATGTCTTCAGTAAATGTGATGGCTCTACAGTGTATAAGAGTGAAGTTTTTGAATATTTGTGTCTCTCTTCGCTGTTGCAGCGGTTTGTAATTTGCAGACGGTCCCTGTTCACTCGTCACACCGCCGGCTGCTGATAGACGCCAATATTATTTCTACAGCTTTAAAGACAGCGACTTTTGATAAAACTGGCCTTGTAGCACATTATCTGGCTTACAATGATTTGAAAGAGGCATCTTTTATGTTTTCACAACATATATCTCATTAGTTATTGATGCCGGAAGTCCGAATCTGTGAATCTCTTTCTAACTTTACCGAACTCCATCAGGACGTCAGCACTGATTAAACTGACGCTTATTTGTGAACTACAGGCCGATTCAGAAATGATTCCTCAACTGTTTTTCTGTTTAAAACTCCAGACTTCACTTCTGTATGAAGAACTAAAGGGTATGGTTTCTTTCTCAGCCCCACAAAAGATAAGTCAACATTTTCCACCTTTCAGAAAGTTTTCAGCTCTTCTTCTGGATCTTACCTGCGTGTCGCTGCGTCCACTGCCTCCAGATGTCACAGAGGTTCTTCGGTGGGTTTCTCCCACAGACAGACTGCGCTTTGTCCGTGTGTCTTTCCACGTAGTGACTGAAATTATTTCCTGGTCTGTGTCTGTGTTCGTTTCACTTCTCTAGATCACCTCTGCAAACATCAGTCTGAGACTGAACCCCTCTTGTTGGATCATGTCTGTGCTGCATCAAATACTAATGATCTAATACAAATTTTCACTTCTGTCCAAACTCATCACATTTAACAGCTTCTTACGTTTTCCTTTAACCACCTGAACATGTTTCTATCAGGAAGCTTCCAAAAAATTCAAGTGTTTGCTCCAAATCTTCACTTTATTTAGTCTAAAATTAGACTGTGTTGTATTTGTTTGGGTCACTGAAAATCTCAAACCACTCCTTCACTTGTTCAGTTCCCTCTCACCTGTTAAATGTTCATATTTGTCTCTCTTGTCCAAACTGACAAAAAATAAATATTTTACTTGATCAAAATGTAAACAAAGATTAATTGTCAGCCACACAGTTCTTAGGGTTCTTTATATCGACAAATAGCATCACTTCCCTCATAGATTTTATTTTCTGATCTCAGAGCTGAAATTCTCTTAGTGTCATTTTAAATGCAGACAAGTGAAGTAAATAAAATGGGCTCTAAAATACTGATTAAATAAATGTTGACCCTGTAATGTTGGAATGATCTGATCCATCATCTGGTGTTTTATCTTAACAAGAATTCATAATTATAGAAAATGCGGCTGACTACTGTGGAAATAGTTCACAGCTGTACTAATTAAATTCAGATATATGAAACTGAAATATACATAAATCTGAATGAATATGTGAATAAAGTCAACCTATATTCAGAGCTGATATTTGTATTAAGTTTATTTTTGGTTAAAATTGTTCATCTTGTTAGTTCTTTTGGTCAGTTCACGTCTATTTCATCAGTTTTTGTCTCTTTTTTTCTTCAGTTTTGCTCATTTTATCTCTCATTTTAGCAATTTTGCATCACTTAAAATTGTTTTTGTTTAATTTTGGTCATTTTCGATCTCATTTGGATCATTTTGTGCATTTCAGCATGTTTTTAGGGGAAAAAACGTTGTATAAATCAGACAGTAAATGATCTATGAACAACGCTCTCTATAAGCCTGAATATTGAATAGAATAAATTTGGACAGCTTTGTGAATGTAAGTGAAGATTTCTGGATCATTTTGGTCATTTTGAGACCAAAAGTGGCCAAAATGGGACTAAAATTGCAAAAATGACAAAAATGAAAGACAAAATTAACCAAAACCAGACACACAAATTAGCAACAAAATGACGAAAATGAGACACAAAATGTACAAAATGAAAAAAGCAATCTTAACCTGGTGTAAAATAACTAAAATGAGAGATAAAATGAGCAAAACAGACCAAAAAAGATGAAAAATGAGACAGAAATGGCTGATGAGTCACAGAATGGACAAACTGACATGAAATGACTAATATGAGCAACATGAACAATTTGAAACAAAAACAACCTTACAGACACATGAAATGAATCATAAAATGACCAAAATGGTACAAAAAAACATAGAGATGTAACATGACCTGAATTAGACACATAAATGACCAAAACCTGATGCAAAATAAACAAAATTACCACAAAAAAAAAACATGAAAAGATGCAACATGTTTAAAAACGGACCAAAAGATGCAAACTGATCAAAATTAAACACATTCTGACACAAAATGACCAAAATTAGCCTCAAAATGACCAAACTGATCCAGAAATCTTCTCTTACATTCACCAAGCTGTCCACATTTATTCTATTCAATACTCATTTACAGTCTGATTTACACCATTTTTATCTTAAAAACGTACTGAAATGCACAAAATGACCAAAATTTCTAGTAAGAACAACCCTAAAGACATAAACTGACCAAAATTAGAGACACAACCATCAAAATGAGCCACAAACTGAACAATTTGAAACATAAACAACCTTAAAGACAATCAGAATCACCAAAATAAACCACACAATGACCAAGATGGTACAAAAGCAACAAAAAGAGACAAAAAAATGACCTGAATTAGATAAAAACATGACCAAAATTAGCCTCAAAATGACCAGATTGATCCAGAAATCTTTACTTACATTCATCACGGTCCAGATTTATTCTATTCAATATTCTGAAGGTTTTACACAGAGGTTTGTTCAGAGATTATTTACAGTCTGATTTAAGCCACTTTCTTCCCTAAAAACAGACTGAAATGTACAAAATGATCCAAATGAGATGTTCATTTTGTGTCTCATTTTTGTTGCTAATTCTAGTCATGCATTTCTTTAAGGTCGTCTTTCTTCAGTTTTGCTCATTTTGTGTCACATTCGGGTCATGTTGCATCTCTTTATGTTGTCTGTTGTACCATTTCTGTCATCTTGTGGCTGGTTTTTATCATTTGGTGGATCATATTGGTCTGTGGTTTGTTTGAATCATTTTGTGGTTCACCCTCCATAATTGTGTGGTAAAATCCTCTGATCAGACCTGTTGACTGATTTGTTCCATGTTTCTACCAACAACAACTCAAACTTGCTTCTCTATCAGGTGTATTTTATGCTACACTGGACTCTCTTCAGGTTTTACAGACGCAGTGATCTCAGACTTCATTTGCATATAGAATAGAATAGAATAGAATAGAATAGAATAGAATAGAATGTGCTTCATTGTCATTATACAGTGTATAACCAGATTGGAGAGCTTCTCTTTTTCAGTGCAAACAGTCTATTTAAAATATACAGTATAAATATCAGAGTGAATGAGACAGTGGTGGATGTTACACATTTCAATGATTTGCCTCCTCCAACTCTCACACTCCTCCACCTCATCCATCATAAGACCTCTCTGTGCTTTTGAGGAACTGAAACTCTCTGTTTTGGACCGTCTTGACCACTCCACCCAACTTCTGTTGTCTGCAGCTCAGAGAAGGCCTCTGATGGGGAAATGGAGAAGCTGATGTCAGCGTCTGTCAGTGACACCACATGGTGTAATCTTTTTGGACAATCTGCACACACTTATAAAAATCCCCAAAGTCCATTTAGAGTTTAACAGTCTTTACAGTGAACATTTCACTTTACGTCTTCACTTCTTTAACCCAAGTTTCTCATGAAAGTTAAAGCCATTAAAACATCTCAGTTTGATAGTAATCTAAACCCTTGAAAGCATTTCATTCTCAGTTTCTCATATTAATCAAATCCATCACCCTTCAGTGAGTTACTGACTTTTAAATGAAGATTATAAAAATAAGTCTTCAAGTTAGCTTCATCACATTCACTGGGTTCTAGCATAATGTAGTTATAAATTTGATTCATCTTTAGTGTGAAACTTTTACTTTGCAGCTATATTTTAAAAATGTTGCTCATTTTAAGGGAAGACATTAAAGGATGGTTTTCTGAGTTCAATGAATTAAAGGTTTAACTGATTAAAATGTGTTTGTTTCCATTTTAAATGTGTGGATTTAATGACTACAGCTGTATTTTATATTATTGTGAATTCTAAATGAGATCAAACACCAGATGATGGATCAGTTCATTCAACATTACATGCTCAGTATTGATTTAATGAGTCTTTGCTTTCATTTCATGTGTCTGTATTTAAAATGACTCCTATTAAAACATGATTCCAGGGAAACAGCTTTGAAAGAAGTCAAAAGTCTCACTGTTTCCTGTTCAGTCCCTTCAAATTAAAGCTCCACAGTCTGGGTGTTGACCTCATCAGACTGGAAATGAGCCGATCTGAGGATTCTTTAGGATCCAAAGCTGCTTTTTACAGCCTTTTACACAAATCTCTCTCAAAGATTTCCTCTGCCGTTTCTACTTCCATCTTTTCTGCTTGTTTTCTTGTCAGATAAAGTTGAGTGCAGAAAGACTCATTGGCTTCTTTTCTCCCTCAAATGTTTGACAGTGTTGGTGTGCTTGTTGTAAATGTTCCACATGAATCCATGTTTCCTTCTTTAATGCTCCTCATGATGCTGGGACTAAAGATGTGCTCTACATGGATCATCAGCAGCAGCAAACATCTCAACTAAAAGTCCCTCAGAGAGAATCTTCAACTGGTTCATGGAGCCAAGCTCACTTTAAAAGCAGCATCAGCAGCGTCTGTTTCAGCCTCACATGAAAACTTTGAGCTTTTTCCTTCTGATTTGATCTCAGCTCCAACATGAAGGAGTGCAGAGACCACACAGAACAAACCTGCATCACTTTGGATTTCTCTCCTAAAGCACCACAAATGACTCAGCTCTTCAGGGATTCTGCTCACATTTGATGCTTTCAAACTATCTGCCAGTTGCTTCATGGACTGATTGAGCTCACCTGATCCTGGATCTGAATCTAAAGCCAACAAAGCAGCATCAGCTGATCCACCTCCACTTCCTCACATCCAGCCTCCACTGCTGCTCAACATGGACTCTCAGAAAACTGCTCACATCCCATTTTGTTCCTTCAATGTCTGCTAGAAGTCAGCAGGGTGGGGCCTGGCTAGTTCCTGGATGGGAGAAGCTGGGAATAGCAGATAGAAGCTGGAAGCTTTTATCTGTCCAACCTGCAGAGGGCGCTGCTGCTGCTGGACTGCAAACAGCCTGAAGAACCAGAGGAGGAATTATTCTGAAGATATGGAGAGAAAACACACAAGTAAACAGTGGAGCAGCTACAATCAGTGATTTTAGACACTGTTGGCTGATTTCATCTAGAAGATATCAGATAAATTGAGTAAAATGTTCAATATTTCACATTAAAACAGCATGAAAGTGAATTAGTGGGGCAGGTTCTCAGTTGTAAGGACATTAAATGATCCTTAAAAACAGAATTTACGAAGTGATGTTGTGGGTCTAGAGGCTCAAAGTGTGACATTTACCAAACTGTGTGGAATTATGAGAGTCAAATATACCAATGAAGCAATGAAATGGGAAAGAATGAGTGAAATTCTTCAAAGTTTCATTGGATTCATCTCATCTAAAGGACATTTTCATGAATGTGGAAAAACGACAGGAAGTGGTTTAAAGCAAAGAGCCAGAAAAACTCATAAAGTGATCAAATCCAAGAAGAGACTAAAGGAGAGCAGAACACTAAACTATTGAAGTGAGGAGTGGATTAAAGTCCACTGCAGCAGACAAAGAAGAAGATGAAGCCAGAGAAGGTTTGGATTCCTCAGGTGACATGTAGAGTGTAGATTCCCTCTCTGACTGTAGTTCCTGTAAAACAGCTTCTCAGGACATTTAGTGTTGAAATGGAGTCATCACTTCTGGGATTGATTCTTCTTTATTCTTCCTAAAAGCTTCATATTTGTAGAATTAGAAAGAAATGGAAAATGTTCCCAAACACACATTTTCACAGAGTTCTGTTTTAACTCACCACAAACTGAGCCATCAGGTTTCCTGCTTCGTTGCCCTGACAACAGTGATGTCACACCACTTCCTGTTATTCAAATTAGTTCTGCTTTTACCGTCTTCGTGTTGCAGCTTCTTTTCGCCGTCTGAATGTGAGTAAAAGACACTTTAAACTGGTTTTTAACTTTTGTATATCTATATAACATAGAACTGATTGAATCATTCGTCATATTTTAACTCAAAAGCAACGTTGCTGTGACACAATTAAAAATCTTCAGACATGTTGGGGTGTTCCCAACCAGCAGGAGTTCTCAAACTGATGCTGAAATCAATGTTTTATCAGTAAATATCAGTTGTGTTTGTCAGGCAGTTCTAAACATGAGTTGTTCTTAACAGCAGAACTTCAGTTCAACAGTTGTAGGATGGAAATGATTTGAACGTTTGATTTTTCATCAACACACATAGAACTAGAACACTGTGTGGACCAAACAGTGGTGGAACAAAGTTTTGGGACTCCCCATGCATTTATGGAATCCTGCATTAAGAATCCCTCTGAGGTCTTCAAGTGTAATTTCTTTTAGGTCAGTCACAGCCAGAAAACTAAACACATCCTAAAAAAGACATTAAAACCTGAAAACTGATTGGTTACACAAAAATACAGAAGAAATGTTGAGTTTTGGCTCATTTTGGTTCCAGTGAGCCACTAATGAAGGTCCTGCTTTTTATTTAAAGACACAGTTTTAGTTTCCGTGCTTCGTGTCTTTATAAAGCAGCACATTAGAAAGTTCTTCAGAGATAAAAACGACTAAAACAAAGAACCGAACACAGGAAACTCAGACAGGAAGGCTGCAGCTGTAACCACACAAACAGGAAGTGCAGATGCATTCCTTCAGCAGTTAGATTCAGGCTGAATCCCAAACCACCCCCTACACACTCCCCCTCCACTACCGAGTGTCACTCCAAAAGAAGTCACACTCGCAGCTGTGGAGGGCATCTATTATTGAAGGGGGAGGGTATAAATACGATCGTCAGGAATGGGATGCCCTGTCGCCTCACCGGAAAATGGAAGACGTCATTGCCATGGTAACACAAAGACGCCTACTGTGCATGGCTGTAGCGCTGTGGCACAGGTTGCAACTAACAAGGATCGCTGCTGCTTCCAGAAGATGAAAGCATCCTACTTTTTTTTCACTCACGTTTCCAATCCTATTATCTGGCATTTCAAATCCAACAAATGAATGAATAAATGAATTCTGTCAGTTGTGTTCAAATTTTAAGGTGTCAGGGGGTGCACAATTAAATCAAACGTCAGCAGAGAAGATTTGTTTCTTTTGATTTATCTTTTTACACCACTCTTTTTGTGATGTTCTGTCAGTGTGAAAAAGGCGTGGGAGAAATAATGGACGTGTGGAACTTACATCGATCTGTTGTTTCCTCCTCCATTTCAACGTTGCACTTCCTGAAAAAATTGTCCAGAGTGAGCATCGATGCAGACTCGCTATTTAAGGGCTGAACAGTCCACTCTCCCTCTGCACTACGCGGTTTGGGACGGCCCTTAATATGGAGGACCCTCTACGGGAGGGGTAGTGTGTAGGGATAGTGTGTAGGGATAGTGTGTAGGGGGCGGTTTGGGATTCAGCCTCACTCTGCAGAAATACAGACCAACCAACAGCTGGAAGACAAACCAAGAACGTCCTCCAAGGCTTCAAGAAGAACCTGACCAATGAAAGACAGAGGTTAGCCCCAAGAACTGGACAGACAGGAAGTTGAAGAAGATTCTGTGGTCAGATGAGTCCAGAGTTGGTCCAAAATAACTCAAAACTACTCCAAACTGAGTTAAACAGTTCCAAAATGACTCAAAATTTGTCCAAAATGACTTTAAACTGAATGTGATCTGGAATGAGTTTGAAATTTGTCCAAAGTGACTTCAACATTTGTTTAAAATAGCTCAAAATTAGTTAAAATTAAATAAAATATGTCAAACGATTCTTAAAATATTTCAAAAGACTTACAACTTGTGTAAAAATGCCTCAAATAGTTAAAATTTACTTTAAATTCATCCAAAAAGATGTAAAATGGTGAAAAATGACTCAAAATTCATATAAAATTTCTAAGAGTTTGTCCAAAATGACATACATTTGTTCAAATTCAATTAAATTTGTTTATGTTTTTGAATATTTGTCAAAAAATAGTTTGAATTGTCTGAATGTGATCTGGAATGAGTCAGATATTGCCTAAATTACTCAGAAGTATTCAAGGATTTGATTAAAATAGCTCAAAATGAGTTGAAACTCGTTAAAATATTTCAAATGGTTCTTAAAATTTGTCCAAAAGTACTTAAAATTTTTTTGTAAATGACTCAAAGGGTTCAAGTGGACCTAAAATTTATCCAAAAAGCATTTGAATTGTTAAAAAAAAATGACTACAAATCTGAATAAAATGACGAGAAATTAATCTAAAATATCTCAAAATTTATCCAAAATGACTTAAATTTGTCCATGATTATGGATATTTGCTAAAAAATTGTCTGAATGTGATCTGAAATTAGTTTGAAATTCATCTAAAATTTCTCAAAATTATACAAAATTTGTTTGAAATAGGGGCTGCTCAGTGGAGTAGTGGTTAGCACTTTCGCCTTGCAGCAAGAAGATCCCTGGTTCGACTCCCGGGGTGGGCCTGGGATCTTTCTGCATGGAGTTTGCATGTTCTCCCTGTGCATGCGTGGGTTTTCTCCGGGTACTCCGGCTTCCTCCCACAGTCCAAAAATATGCTGAGGTTAATTGAGTACTCTAAATTGTCCGTAGGTGTGAATGCGAGTGTGAGTGTTCGTCTGTGTATGTAGCCCTGTGACAGGCTGGCGACCTGTCCAGGGTGTCCCCTGCCTTCGCCCGAGTCAGCTGGGATAGGCTCCAGCACCCCCTGTGACCCTAATGAGGATAAAGCGGTGTATAGAGAATGGATGGATGGATGTTTGAAATAGCTCAAATAATGAATAAAAATGGCGGCGCGCACGGTCGCAGCGGCTCACGGCTCTCCTCTTCGGTGCTCTTTTTCGTTGTTTTCGTTATTATTTCTTGTTTGTTTGTGCACGATCGGCTGCGAGAACATTCACTACACCCGCCAGGAACTTTTGGACATTGGAAACCAGCATCAGACACCCATCACGAGTGCCTTTCACCACAGACACAACATACCAGATGACCTAGCAAGACCATCGGGCTCTCCGTGGATTGTCGTTGGGTCTCGAAGACGGCGCAGACGGAGAAGGGAGAGGAAGCAGAAGCGGGGCCGTAGGTCCGGTGTTATGCTAAGGCTAAGAAAACGACCACACAAGCCACCTCTGCCGAGCCTGTATCTCGCCAATGCTAGATCCCTGGTGCATAAAACGGACGACTTGGAACTACAGCTTGCCGGGAATCGCTATGTTCGGGATTGCTGTATTCTGATTATCACCGAAACCTGGCTCCACCCGGACATACCCGATGCTAGCATGCAGCTAGCGGGCCGCACTCTGCTACGCGGGGACAGGACTAAGGACTCTGGTAAGAGCAGAGGAGGGGGGCTCTGTATGTATGTGCATAATAACTGGTGCAACAACGGGACTGTGATAGACAAGCACTGTTCCCCCGACCTCGAGTACATGTCTGTAAGATGCCGGCCCTTTTTTCTACCGAGAGAGCTAACAGTAGTGATCGTCACAGCTGTGTATATCCCACCACACGCCAACGTAAACACGGCGCTCTCCATCCTGCTGAACACCATCAACGTACACCAGCGGGACCATCCAGATGGTGTCCACATAATTGCAGGAGACTTTAATAAGGCCAACCTGAAGACTGTACTCCCGACGTTTTACCAACATGTCAAATGTTCCACTAGAGGGGAAAATACCTTGGATCACGTCTATTCCAACATTAGGCATGCATACAGAGCCATACCCCTCCCCCACCTCGGCCAGTCAGACCATCTTTCCCTTTTGCTCTCCCCAGCCTACACCTCCCTTAGACGTAGTGCCAGGCCCACCATAAAGACTGTCACAACCTGGCCGGATGACGCGCTTTCCCAACTGCAGGACTGCTTCACTGAGACAGACTGGGACCTATTTGAACAGCAGGAGCTTGGAACTTTCACAGAAACAGTACTAGACTACATCAAGTTCTGTATTGGGAATGTGATGGAAAAAACCATCCGGGTCTTCCCAAATCGGAAACCCTGGTTAACCAGCCAGGTCCATACACTCCTCAGAGCCCGCGACGCTGCCTTCAGATCAGGTGACAGAGCCCTTTATAGGACTGCTCGAGCAGACCTGAAAAAAGGAATTAAAAAAGCAAAGGCGGACCATAAGAAGTGCATAGAGTCTCACCTGTCCAGCAACAACACACGTGCGGTGTGGCAGGGCATTTACGACATCATAAACTCCAGGGGCGGCACTACAACAACAGAAGACCTGAGTGCATCACTGGCTGAGGAGCTAAACAGCTTTTTTGCTCGCTTTGAACCATCACAACAGCAACACTCAGCAGCCCCTGCACTACCCCCACCCCCACCCAGTTCCTGCACCACTATACTCACTGTCAGCGAGCATGAAGTCAGACGGGTGCTTCTGGCAGTGAACCCCAAGAAGGCTGCTGGCCCTGATGGTGTTCCTGGTAAAGTGCTAAAGGCGTGTGCCCTCCAGCTCACCCACATCTTCACCAGAATCTTCAACCTCTCCCTGTCACAGGCAATCATTCCGCCCTGTTTGAAAACCGCCACAATCATCCCAGTACCTAAGAAGTCTCCCACCATGAGCCCAAACGATTATCGTCCTGTGGCCCTCACTCCGATAATCATGAAGTGCTTTGAGAGACTGGTCCTCCAGCACATCAAGGACCATCTCCCCCCAGACTTCGATACCTACCAGTTTGCTGACTTATTGCATCACAGTGTGGTACGGCAGCTGCACCATGGCAGACAGGAAGGGGCTTCAGAGGGTTGTTAAGACAGCACAGAAAATCATCGGCTGCCCCCTCCCCTCCCTGATGGACATTTACACCTCCCGCTGCCTTAAAAGGGCAGGAAACATCATCAAGGACAACTTCCACCCTGGTTCCGACCTGTTTGTCCCGTTGCCCTCAGGAAGGCGCTACAGGTGCATCAGAACCAAAACAAACAGACTCAAAAACAGTTTCTTTCCAAAAGCCATCACCACTCTGAATTCAAACATGCACTGACATTCCAAACCCCCCCCCCAGACTACCTCAAAACCGTCTACTGTGCAATACGGACTATTCTAATGTGCAATATTACACTGACCATGCACTTTTATTCTTTTTAACTGTTTTAACTTATCCTTTTTTGTGATTTTTATTACATGTATCTTGCACTGATGGAGATGCTCTAAAGCTCATTGTACTTGTGTATAGTGACAATAAATGGCATTCTATTCTATTCTATTCTATTCTATTCTATTCTATTCTAAAATTAGTTAAAGTATGCCAAACAATTCTTAATGTTTGTCCTAAAGTACTTAAAACTTGTGCAAAAATGACTCAAGCTGTTCAAATTGACTTAAAATGAATCAAAAAATAGATAAAGTGGTGAATAAAACAACTAGAAATTCACCTGAAATATCTCAAAAAGTCGATCCGCCTGTGTTTCTGCTGTTAGTTTAGTTCCAGCAGCAGAAATGTGGCTCCACAGCTCCATGTTCACTCCTTCATGGGACTAAAAAGTTGTTTTAAGTCGTTGTTAAAGACCACAAACTGCCACATTTAGCTAACAGAGCCTGCTGCTAAACCAACTGTTAGCTTGTTAGCTTGTTAGCTCATCTCTGTCAGGAAGCCATAGACAGCGCTGTGTTGGTGGGAATTAATTCTAGTGAGGACATGAATTAAACTGAAGAGGACGATAGAAGCATGTCCACATGAGCTCTCTCTGTGTGTGTTTAGTCCTGGTTTGTGTTTTCAGTAGTTCAGGTGTTTGACTTGTTGTCTGGGGTTTGGTGACGTCTCTTTGGATTGGAGTAGCTGTCTCCTGTTAGCTTAGCAGCTAGTTCCCTCTGGTTCTGAGTGCATATGTACCCCCCACTAATTGCATGAAGCCTCGGGGTGAAACAGCTATTTAGCTTTAGCTGGAGTTAGCATATATGTAGGGGTGGGTCTCCTGTTCACAATCAGTCCAGAGTTCTGGGCTACGAAGCTAGATTAGTGGCTCAGCGGGTATGTTGAGTCCAAACTCAGAGTTTTCAGGATCATGAGGGTGTGTGTCTTTGGACCTGACTAGATCTCCATGGTAACCGTGGAGCTAACCTGGTCCAGGTTGTGTTCAGAGTTTAGATGGAAATGGGCAGGAAGAAGCGTCTCCCTTTAACCAAATCCTTTCCTAGCCAATATTTCTGAGGAAAAGTTGTTTCTGTAAACATGTTGAGCTTATGTGACTAAAACCACTGGATGAAGTCGTGTAGTTCCAGGATCACACATTGTATGCGTGGCGTTGCCATGGGAACCTACATGTACACACGTGGACAAAATTGTTGGTATCCCTCAGTTAAAGAAGGAAAAACCCACAATTCTCATGTGAAATCACTTGAAACTCACAAAAGTAACAATAAATAAAAATTTATTGAAAATTAAATAATCAAAATCAGCCATCACTTTTGAATTGTTGATTAACATAATTATCTAAAAAAACAAACTAATGAAATAGGGCTGGACAAAAATGATGGTACCCATAACTTAATATTTTGTTGCACAACCTTTTGAGGCAATCACTGCAATTAAACGATTTCTGTATTTGTCAATGAGCGTTCTGCAGCTGTCAACAGGTATTTTGGCCCACTCCTCATGAGCAAACAGCTCCAGTTGTCTCAGGTTTGATGGGTGTCTTCTCCAAATGGCGTGTTTCAGCTCCTTCCACATATGTTCAATGGGATTCAGATCTGGGCTCATAGAAGGCCACTTTAGAATAGTCCAACGCTTTTCTCTCAGCCATTCTTGGGTGTTTTTGGCTGTGTGTTTTGGATCGTTGTCCTGTTGGAAGACCCATGACCTGCGACTGAGACCAAGCTTTCTGACACTAGGCAGCACATTTCTCTCCAGAATGCCTTGATAGTCTTCAGATTTCATCGTACCTTGCACACTTTCAAGACACCCTGTGCCAGATGCAGCAAAGCAGCCCCAAAACATTACTGAGCCTCCTCCATGTTTCACCGTAGGGACAGTGTTCTTTTCTTCGTATGCTTGGTTTTTGAGTCTATGAACATAGAGTTGATGTGCCTTACCAAAAAGCTCCAGTTTGGTCTCATCTGTCCAAAGGACATTCTCCCAGAAGCTTTGTGGCTTGTCAACATGCATTTTTGCAAATTCCAGTCTCGCTTTTTTATGAGTTTTTTTCAGCAGTGGTGTCCTCCTTGGTCGTCTCCCATGAAGTCCACTTTGGCTCAAACAACGACGAATGGTGCGATCTGACACTGATGTACCTTGGCCTTGGAGTTCACCTTTAATTTCTTTGGAGGTTGCTCTGGGCTCTTTGGATACAATTCGAACGATCCATCTCTTCAATTTGTCATCAATTTTCCTCTTGCGGCCACGTCCAGGGAGGTTGGCTACTGTCCCGTGGGTCTTGAACTTCTGAATAATATGAGCCACTGTTGTCACAGGAACTTCAAGCTGTTTAGAGATGGTCTTATAGCCTTTACCTTTAAGATGTTTGTCTATAATTTTTTTTCGGATGTCCTGGGACAATTCTCGCCTTCGCTTTCTGTTGTCCATGTTCAGTGTGGTACACACCTTTTCACCAAACAGCAGGGTGACTACTTGTCTCCCTTTAAATAGGCAGACTGACTGATTATGAGTTTGGAAACACCTGTGATGTCAATTAAATGACACACCTGAGTTAATCATGTCACTCTGGTCAAATAGTTTTCAATCTTTTATAGAGGTACCATCATTTTTGTCCAGGCCTGTTTCATTAGTTTGTTTTTTTAAATAATTATGTTAATCAACAATTCAAAAGTAATGGCTGTTTTTGATTATTTAATTTTCAATAAATTTTTATTTATTGTTACTTTTGTGAGTTTCAAGTGATTTCAGTGAGAATTGTGGGTTTTTCCTTCTTTAACTGAGGGGTACCAACAATTTTGTCCACGTGTGTATGTGGTGGGTGATGATCAGAAAATCATAAATATGTTTTCATGTCTGGTCTGTTTCCTCTGCTGGTACTGTAGCTGATAGAACACAGACTGGAACATTGATTATTTATTGGTATTTATTACACACAATATTCAATCAGTCACATTCATTTCATTTCGATTTGGACACAAATTAAAGAGATTTCCTGCATTATGGGATGGAGTCAGACCTAAATGCACTTCAATACAAGATCTTGTTTAAATGTATGAAGTTTAAAGATTCATAGTTTTATTGTTATTATTGTTTATTGTTCAGTAAAATAAATATATTACACATTTTGTTTAGATTTCAGACCTTAAAGGTAAAAATATGAAAACACGTGTTGAATTTCCCTCCAGGGATTAATAGTTATTCTATTGTGCTGTTGTTCTATAAAGCACAGGTTTCCTGCTTGGTTGCCCTGACAACAGTGATGTCATGGCCCTGCCTGTTCCTCAGGTGAGTTCTGCTTTTACCGTCTTTTACTGTTTTTGTTTTGTAGCGCCTTTTCTCCGTCTGAATGTGAGCAAAAGACACTTTAAACTGTTTTTTATCTCTTATGTATCTATAGAACATAGAACTGATTGAATCATTCATTGTATTTTAACTCAAAAACATTGTTGTGACACAATTAAAAAATTAAATAATCTTTTTCCCTAAAACCAAATCGTCAGACATGTTGGGGTGTTCCCAACCAGCAGGAGTTCTCAAACTGATGCTGAAATCAATGTGTTGTGTTTTTTCTTTGTCATTTTGTGTCTTAATTTGTCTCATTTTTTATAGTTTTTCTGTTTTGTCTAAGTTTTACTATTTTGTGCTGCCTTTGTGTCATTTACATTGTAATTTGTTATATTTTTGTAATTCTGTGTATGTTGTCCCATTTATGTTGTTTTGTGTCTTAATTTGTCTAATTTGGGGAATTTTGGAACACAATTTGTCTAATTTTTCTAGTTTGGGGTCCGAATTTGTCTCACTTTTGACCATTATTGTCATTTTGACTCTCGTTTTTGTCATTTTGTGATGGATCATTATTTAGTATTCATGATGAAAGTAGATGGCAGCCAAGTCAACTCCTGGTTTGTGACGCCTAAACTTTCATTGTCTTGTAAATTAAACAGATGAAACATAAAAAAACAGAAGAAATCAGCTGTTCACAGAGCTGAATGCCTCCAATATGGCTTCCAGAAGAAGAGGAATCAAAGGTGGTTTCTCTGAGTCCTGCAGTCCTGCTGCTACACAACAACCTCCACCACACCAACAACACAACTTTTCATTAACTGCTGACGTATTCTTTGACTTTATCAGGGAGCCACCATGACGTCAGAGGACCTCAAAAAGATCCTGGATGATCTGGATGACAAGGAGCTGTCTGATTTCCAGTGGTTCCTGCAGCAGCCCAACAATGTTCAAGGCCTCCCAGCCATCACAAAAAGCCGACTACAGACACCAAACAGGTCTAAAACTGTGACTGTGATGGTGGAGACTTACAGACTTCAGAGAGCTGTGCAGATGACCAGAGTGGTTTTAGAGAAGATCCACAGGAATGATCTGCTGCAGAGGTTTCCTGCCAGCAGCTCAGGACCAGAAGGTCAGTCACAAGACAAGAACAACATGATATAATGACAGTCAGAAAGATGCATGATGGTTCTGCTACAGTCTGATAGAGTTCAGGTTCTGCTACAGTTTGATAGAGTTCAGGTTCTGCTACAGTCTGATAGAGTTCAGGTTCTGCTACAGTCTGATAGAGTTCAGGTTCTGCTACAGTTTGATAGAGTTCAGGTTCTGTCAGTTTTTCCTGAGTCCACATTAAGTTCAGTTCCTCTGTAAAATCTACTCATCAACCCTACTGACTGAATGCTGCCTCCTACTGCTTAAACCTTGATAGAACACCAGAATCAGTTCTGTATGAGCTGACCTTCTGGAAGCAAAGCATGTCCTCACCTGTTCTCACCAAATTATGAGGCGATCAGACAGTTTCTGAAGATTCTTCGTTCATACTGTTTAGCTGGGAGTGGTCCTGCAATTTACAACCAGAGGGAAGCTGACCAATCAGCTCTCAGTAAGGACAGAGACATGATGTTGAAGCAGCTGCATTACAAATCACAAGCCTTTACTTTTAAATACATGCTACAGTTGACCTCACAAAGTATTCACTATGTCCTGCATACAGTTAGAACATCCTACTTCATAACATGGAGCCTTAAACTGTGACTATCCCAGTCTGTAGTAATGTGGTGTCATCTGACTGTGAGTCTCAGCAGCTCAAACTTATTTCTATTTCCATGACACACTGTTAAGTGCTATGACTGCTCATAGAAGGTGGATCAGAACGGCCAGAAAAACATGTTAGTTTTCATTCTACAAAATCAGTTTGAATGCTGTAGGACATCTGGGTATTTCTGACATACTACATTTAACATAATATGTACTGGAACATACTCCATCTTTTTCTGTGCGTACCATCTGGCATGTTGGTATGTAGTATTATGTAACATTATGTTCTACTTTTAAACCATCAACAGCCTCCCAGTGACCTACCACACTGAAAATGTCAAGTCTTCAGAGGGTTTGGATGGAGCAATAAGGCAGCCATGTTGGCTGACTATTTAAGGGGACACAGTTGCTGCATCCTGGGCTTAGCTCCACCCTGGATGATTGTGGCTGCTTTAAAAAGACAGACCTTCTTCCCTCTATAGCAGAATGATGACGAGGTGAAGCCAGAACACTCTGTTCTTCAGAATGGTCTGGATATGCCAGACTAATGTCAGAGGAACATTAGGTTTTACTTTGAAGGAGCAGTTTGGTGTCAGAAAACCAGAGTTAATCAACACCATAAACTCATCAATAAATCTCAACGTAAAGTCCCTTCTAAGTCTGTTGTAACTGAAATGAATGAAAGCAGTAAACAGTGGAGAATATAACATGTGATCTCTCTCTGTCAGTGCATGTCAGTGATGTTGGAGAACCTTCAGAGAACAGAGAACCTTCCTCCTCTCAGACTCAGCCTCCTCTTCCTCAGACTGAAGGTAAAACTGATGGATTGTTTGGTCTGTAAAGAAAGACGGCAGCAGTTCATCATGCCTGAAATGGAAGCTGAGTTCAAGCAAGTTGTTTTGTACATCACAGAACAGTGGTTGTCTATGGAGTTGCATGAGGCAGCAGGTTGTAGTGTAGCTGTATCATAACAGTCAGTTTTATGGCTGGTGATCCGAAAATCCAGTTTTCTAAACTGGTGTCCATTTTACGCTAATTTCTGAGAGCCTTTTGATGGTGAAGAAAACTGTACTCACTGACACCTTGACTGTCTTCAGTTTCTCTGAAGGAAAGACCTACATTTTAAGTGTTATGATGGTCTGTCTCTCTTCGATTGTTAATTGCCTTTTCCTCTCCTTTTTTGTAGCAACACACTACTTTTTGCAGTACAATACTGTTCTAATGATGCTCTAGAGGGTTCCACGGTGTGTTCCAACACTAGTTTATGCAGACAGAGGGGTTTGGAAGGAATCTAGAAAAGTTGGGACACCTGTAGGATTTGGTAGCTCCAACTTTCAAGGCTTGATCAACCTCCATTGCTGCAGAACAGCTTTAAGTTGTTAACCCATTTCTGTTCCCTGAAAAAGGCTTTTTTGTATACTTCTGAAATGTACATTGTTTTTCAGTTTTGGGTAATCTGATCTTTATTTAACCGATGGCAGTTCACCACTTACCTTTGTACCATTTCAAGCTGTTCATTGGACTTGAACTACTTGAATTTCAATGAAAAACTGGAAAAATTGTGTGTTCTAAAAGTTTTGACTGGTAGTGTACTTTGATAAGGTCCCCAGTGAGCCCAGAACAGGGCTGCTGGTCCAGATCTCTGTTTTTATGTTCTGTTGTTTAAAGGGTCTAATCACAGCTTAATCTGGACCTGGGGTAACCCATCTACCTTCTGACTGCCTCCATAGGTAGCCCTTTAGCTGAGTTGCCCTTTCAGTAGTTTTTTCAGTCACTTTCCTCCAAATGATCAGGGTAAGTTGCTGCATTATGTGTAGAGGTTAGGATGAACCCACCAGAAATAAGTTTAGAAACATCTCACACACAATTACCCAGCTTTTTATTACCATCAGAAGTTATAGGTGGTTAATTAAAATTTCAGCCTCTTTGTAGTTGCTTGTGTTTACTTTTTCTAACAACAGCAGAGGTTTCTGTAGACACACACTTCACACTGTTCCCTTCATGTTTGACACAGATCAGACTGTTCCAGTACCAGGACCACATCCCATCACATATTACCAACAGAAGCTTCAGTCACACTTCCAGGACACGTTTAAGGTTACAACAGAGGGGTGGGCAGCAGATAAGCAGCTTCTGGTTGATATCTACACAGAGCTGTACATCACAGCTGGCCGGGACGTGCATGTCAACACACAGCATGAGGTCCTACAGATTGACAAGGTGTGGAAGCCATCAGACACAGAGACACAGATCCAACCCAGAGACATTTTCAAGCATCCTTCTGGAAAAGACATAAACATCAGAACAGTGCTGACCAATGGGATTGCAGGGATTGGAAAAACATTCCTTGTGCACAAGTTTGTGTTGGACTGGGCCGAAGAAAGAACCAATCAAGACCTGCATCTTATTTTCCCGTTCACTTTCCGTGCTCTGAATTCACTGCAGGGAAAAGAGTTTGGTTTGGCAGAGCTCATTCATTTCTGTATCCCAGAAACTAAAGACGTCACAGTGGAGGCTCTGAATTACATCTTTACAGCTCTGCAGTCATCAGGAACCAGCAGTTACAAGAAGAGCAGATTCAAACTGCTGTTTGTGTTTGATGGACTGGATGAGAATCGCCTCCATCTGGACTTTCAGGTCGACCACATTCCCTCCGTGGACGTAACAAAGTCAACGAAAATAGAAGTCCTGCTGAGGGAACTTATCAGAGGAAAACTGTTGCGCTCAGCTCGCCTCTGGATAACCACACGACCTGCAGCAGCCAATCAGATCCCTCCTGACTGTGTGGACATGGTGACGGAGGTCAGAGGGTTCACCAACCCACAGAAGGAGGAGTACTTCAGGAAGAGATCCAGAGATGAGGAGCAGGCCAGCAGCATCATCTCCCACATGAAGAAGTCACGAAGCCTCCACATCATGTGCCACATCCCAGTGTTCTGCTGGATCACTGCTACAGTTCTGGAGGAGCTGCTGAGAAGCAAAGAGGGAGGAGATCTGCCCAGAACCCTGACTGAGATGTATGCAGAGTTTCTAAGATTTCAAATTGATCACACAAAAGAAAAGTACGGTCCAGAGAAGTGCATTCAGTTCATTAAGTCATTAGCTAAACTGGCTTTTGAACAGCTGCAGAAGGGAAACCTGATCTTCTATGAGAAAGATCTGAGAGAAAGTGGCATCGATGTGAGTGAAGCCTCAGTGTACTCAGGAGTGTTCACACAGATCTTTAAAGAAGAGCGAAGACGGAAACAGGAAGACAAAATGTTCAGCTTCGTCCATCTGAGTGTTCAGGAGTTTCTGGCTGCTCTCCATATCCATCTGATCTTCATCAACTCTGGATTCAGCCTGCTGGAAGAAGAACAACGAACAACCTCCCGTTGGTCTGAAATGTTCCAAAGTTATTCAACAGTTTTCTACCAGACATCTGTGGACGAGGCCTTACAGAGTCCAAACGGACATCTGGACTTGTTCCTGCGCTTCCTCCTGGGTATGTCACTGCCGACCAATCAGAATCTCCTACCAGGCCTGCTGACACAGACAGGAAGTAGCTCACAGACCAATCAGAAAACAGTGGAGTACATCAAGAAGAAGATCAGTAAGGATGTGACTGTAGAAAGAAGCATCAATCTGTTCCACTGTCTGAATGAACTGAAGGATGTTTCTCTAGTGGAGGAGATCCAACAGTCCCTGAGATCAGGACGTCTGTCCACAGATAAACTGTCTCCTGCTCAGTGGTCAGCTCTGGTCTTCATCTTACTGTCATCTGAAGAGCATCTGGACGTGTTTGACCTGAAGAAATACTCTGCCTCAGAGGAGGTTCTTCTGAGGCTGCTGCCAGTGGTCAAAGCCTCCAAGAAAGTTGTGTAAGTAGTTGGAGAATGAAGATCCTTTTTCATTTTGCTGCTGTTTCATCAGTATAATGTGCTTTTTGTCTCTTCAGACTGAGTGGCTGTAATCTGTCAGAGAGAAGCTGTGGAGCTCTGTCCTCAGTCCTCAGCTCCCAGTCCTCCAGTGTGACAGAGCTGGACCTGAGTCACAACAACTTGCATGATTTAGGAGTGGAGAGTCTTTCTGCTGGACTGGAGAGTCCACACTGTAAACTGGAAGCTCTCAGGTCAGGACTCATCAACCTGTTCATTTAAAATGTGTTTTTATTCCTGATGAGCAGAACAGCTGAGGTGGGAGGTTTTCTGTATTTGTATGACTCAGATCAGTTATGTTGCTGACCTTTAGCACTAGTTTCTCTTAATGAGGCCTCTTCCACTACAGGTACTTAACAACCTGGAACCTGCATCACAGAACCAGAACCTGTAAGAACTTGTGAAGTCTTGGTTCCAGGTTCTGTTCTAGTTTCCACTGTTTTACTAAATAGAATGTTTCAGACGTTGATGAAAAGGAAACACCAGAACAAACATTTCATGTTCACACTTGAACTTGTTTTATGGATCTTCTCCAGGTTGTTTTCTCCTGACAAGATCCTTTCTTGTGTTGTTTCTACTCTCAGATGTTCGTCTCTTTGGATAAAAGCGTCTGCTAAATCAAACTGTAGAATGTTCAATGACTGAACTCAGTGCAGTTCAGCTGGTGGACAGTTGGACTGTTGTTTCCATTCTTATTTGAGGTTCAGGTCCAATTCCTTGTCACCATTGGAGCCCAAACAGCCACTGAAGTAGTGTTGTTTTCTGTCTTCACTGAGGTCAAAGGGATCTTCAGTTCAGATTGTAGCATCCCTGGCTTCATTAAAGAAGTGCTCTCTGACTGATGCCTTTTCAGTTGTTTTTATTTTGAAAGACACCGTAAGAGCTAGGACAATAACAGAAAAAGAAAACGAAATATCACATTCATGTTCATATCTTAACTTGAATACTTTTACTGTAATAACTCATAGAATAACTGAATTAATCCTAAAATATACACATTATAAACCAACGAGTAATGACCGGACGATACTACAAAAACTCAACCTAGCTAAAACACAGTCAAAGTCGACACAAAGTCCACAAAACCATCAATAAAAAAGTCACAATTTCGACTACCATAAACTCAAATTAAACAGAAACACACACAAACCTTGTCCCCTTTAGCCAGGTGCTGAATTTTAAATGGCTTGTCTGTTTTCTATTTCCTTAACTTTCCGTTTTTTACCTACACTCTACACTTTTTGTTGTCAGACGCCATACTCCTTCCTGCCGTACAACACTACCAAAATAAAAGCACCCGATTTAACTGAATCAAAAGGAACTTAAATTATAAGAAAAACCGAGATGAACAGATAAAATTTAGGTCATTTACACAGATCCTCTTGATCTACTCTTAAGGTCTAGAGAGATCTGGGGTGTTTGCTAACAGCAGAGGTGAGACAGTGCAGGTAGGAAGGTCTGGGCGGTAAAGAGAAATAGACTAGTAAAGGAAAGGAGGCAGTTAAAGAAGCAGTGGAGGAAGGCATCAGAAGAAGAAAAGGAGGAAATTAACGTGTTGCAGGAGGAACTGAGAAGCAGGTTAGCAGTACTCAGAAGGGCAGAACACCTTAAGGAGAAGAGAAAGAAGAACGAAGGTGTAAGGTTAGCATCTTTTAGGAAATCTTAAGTTTGTGAAGGACATGTTTAATCTGGAAAAAGGAGAATTGAAGGCAACAAAGTCAGAGGTTGAAGAGTATTTGAGGCTGACGTATTCAGATTCAGAGGAGAATAGGAACACCTCCTGACATGCCACCATTGGGGGAAATGTGTCAGGAGATGGATGTTAGCCTACTGACATGGAGTGAAGTTGTGGAGGTGGTCAGGCATGCAAAGGCTTTGTCAGCCCCAGGGCCTAATGGAGTCCCCTACGGGGTCTACAAGAGTTCACCTGGTATCTACACACGTGGACAAAATTGTTGGTACCCCTCAGTTAAAGAAGGAAAAACCCACAATTCTCACTGAAATCACTTGAAACTCACAAAAGTAACAATAAATAAAAATTTATTGAAAATCACATAATCAAAATCAGCCATCACTTTTGAATTGTTGATTAACATAATTATCTAAAAAAACAAACTAATGAAATAGGGCTGGACAAAAATGATGGTACCCATAACTTAATATTTTGTTGCACAACCTTTTGAGGCAATCACTGCAATTAAACGATTTCTGTATTTGTCAATGAGCGTTCTGCAGCTGTCAACAGGTATTTTGGCCCACTCCTCATGAGCAAACAGCTCCAGTTGTCTCAGGTTTGATGGGTGTCTTCTCCAAATGGCGTGTTTCAGCTCCTTCCACATATGTTCAATGGGATTCAGATCTGGGCTCAAAGAAGGCCACTTTAGAATAGTCCAACGCTTTTCTCTCAGCCATTATTGGGTGTTTTTGGCTGTGTGTTTTGGATCGTTGTCCTGTTGGAAGACCCATGACCTGCGACTGAGACCAAGCTTTCTGACACGAGGCAGCACATTTCTCTCCAGAATGCCTTGATAGTCTTCAGATTTCATCGTACCTTGCACACTTTCAAGACACCCTGTGCCAGATGCAGCAAAGCAGCCCCAAAACATTACTGAGCCTCCTCCATGTTTCACCGTAGGGACAGTGTTCTTTTCTTCGTATGCTTGGTTTTTGAGTCTATGAACATAGAGTTGATGTGCCTTACCAAAAAGCTCCAGTTTGGTCTCATCTGTCCAAAGGACATTCTCCCAGAAGCTTTGTGGCTTGTCAACATGCATTTTTGCAAATTCCAGTCTCGCTTTTTTATGAGTTTTTTTCAGCAGTGGTGTCCTCCTTGGTCGTCTCCAATGAAGTCCACTTTGGCTCAAACAACGACGAATGGTGCGATCTGACACTGATGTACCTTGGCCTTGGAGTTCACCTTTAATTTCTTTGGAGGTTGCTCTGGGCTCTTTGGATACAATTCGAACGATCCGTCTCTTCAATTTGTCATCAATTTTCCTCTTGCGGCCACGTCCAGGGAGGTTGGCTACTGTCCCGTGGGTCTTGAACTTCTGAATAATATGAGCCACTGTTGTCACAGGAACTTCAAGCTGTTTAGAGATGGTCTTTATAGCCTTTACCTTTAAGATGTTTGTCTATCATTTTTTTTCGGATGTCCTGGGACAATTCTCTCCTTCGCTTTCTGTTGTCCATGTTCAGTGTGGTACACACCTTTTCACCAAACAGCAGGGTAACTACTTGTCTCCCTTTAAATAGGCAGACTGACTGATTATGAGTTTGGAAACACCTGTGATGTCAATTAAATGACACACCTGAGTTAATCATGTCACTCTGGTCAAATAGTTTTCAATCTTTTATAGAGGTACCATCATTTTTGTCCAGGCCTGTTTCATTAGTTTGTTTTTTTAAATAATTATGTTAATCAACAATTCAAAAGTGATGGCTGATTTTGATTATTTAATTTTCAATAAATTTTTATTTATTGTTACTTTTGTGAGTTTCAAGTGATTTCAGTGAGAATTGTGGGTTTTTTCTTCTTTAACTGAGGGGTACCAACAATTTTGTCCATGTGTGTATAAGATACTGTGGAGACATCTGAGAATAGTCTGGGAGAAACACAGTATTATTCAAGAGCATGGTGTAGAACTGGAGGTGTTTTCATCTCTAAGGAGAAGGATTCATCAGACCTCAGCCAGTTTTGGATGATTTCTCTCCTAAATGTTGAGGGAAAGATTTCCTTCAATCTTGTAGCTCAGAGGTTGACTCATTAATTCAATTCAATTTTATTTATATAGCTCCAATTACAGTCAGATTGTCAGCTGTATATAGTTTATGTAGCTTTGAAAAATAGTCTCGTAATTATTTGTTTTTTTGTTCAAGTTTTTTTATTTTGAATAACACAAATAACATTCATACAATTATTTACCATTAATTTCCTTTTGTTTTATCCCCCTCCCCATCCCACCCTACAACAACTACACAAAACCAGATAGCCCAGGACAGAAGTTCCACAGATGTGTATAAATCATAGGTGCTCACGATGAAACAAACAGAATAAACAAAGCATACAAATACAGAAATGGAGATAAAATTCCACCACGTTCGGAAATGTCATCTGCTTTCACATTTTCCAAATAAGTCAAAAAAGGTTGCCAGACATCATAGAATTTTTGTATCGTTCCCCTTGTAGAGTAGCGAATCTTCTCTAATTGAATATAGTACGTGACCTCTTTGAGCCAGCCTCCATGTGTGGGTGGCAATGCTTCTTTCCACTTTTGTAAGATCATTCTTCTAGCTAGGAGGGTGCAGAAAGCTATCATATTGGCCTTCGGCCCGCCTAGATTCACATTCTTCACAGTCACTCAAAATACTGCCATAATCAGACACAATTCTACTGTAGTATTACATATTTTTGATAGAGTGTTAAAAATTGATTCCCAGAAGTTGTTCAGTTTTGGACATGTCCAAAACATGTGTATTAGAGTGGCTGGTTCTTGTTGGCATTGATCACATGGGGGGTCAAGGTCACTTATCTTGCTCAGTTTTACTTTAGACCAATGAAGGCGGTGCACAATTTTAAGTTGAACCCCAGAATGTCTGAGGCATATAGAGGATGAGAAGATTCTATGAATTATCTGTTGCCAGAGCTCATCTGAAAGTTGTTCTCCTATGTCCCTCTCCCATTTGATCTTTCGTGATTCCAGTGCTTTTGCTTTCTGTGTATCTAATAACTCAAAGATGGCACTTATAATGCGTTTTGCCTCTGGTTTGTATTGAAGAATTGAGTCCAAAAGGGATGAAGGATGATAAGAGGGGAAGGAGTCAGATTTGTGAGCAATGAAGCTCCTAATCTGCAAATATCTATCAAAATGAGACCTGGGTAGATTGAATTTATGTACCAGCTGCTCGAATAAACTAAAGACATTGTCACAATAAAGATCATACATCGAAGTAATTCCATGTTTTGTCCATGTACAAAAAGCCTTATCAGTATATGATGGGGTAAACATGCAATGTTTCTCGGGGGCCCATAAATGATAAGTCATGAAGTGCAAAATGACACCTAAACTGATGCCAGATTTTCAGTGAGTGTATGACCACAGGATTTGAAGTGAAGCTAGAAATGGGTTGTGACAGTGGAAGTCTAGCAAACAGCAATGACCCCAGTGATACCTGTCTCACAGATTCTCTTTCTGCAGCCACCCACAATATCGTGGTATCATTCTCTCTCCAAAACAATATTGCTCTAATATTAGCGGCCCAGTGGTAGAACAAAAAATTTGGAAGTGCCATACCGCCTGCTTTACGAGGTTGCTGAAGTATACACTGTTTAATTCGAGGGGGCTTTCTTTTCCAAATAAAGGAGGAAATCTGACTATTCAAATTTTTAAAAATGATTTAGTTAAAAGTATTGGGAGGCACTGAAATAGGAATCAAGTTGAGAGAATGGCAAAAGATAGGAGAAACTGGAGGTCTTTCGTTGACGGCCTATACCCTGGAAGGGGTTGATAGGCCTAAGTGAAGTGATTGTAAAAGGTATAGGAATTTGGGGAAGATGTTCATTTTAATAGTATTTATTCTTCCACCCAGCGAAAGTGGTAGCAAGTCCCATTTCTCAAAATCCTGTTTTATTTTAGAAAGTAGCAGTAGATCAATCAATCAATCAATCAGGCCTTTATTGTCATTGCCCACCTTCATATACAATGAAATTTCATTTGAGCTGCCCTGCCAATGGCAGCTCGGGCTGCAGCACCATTGGGAGCGCGCCTGTCTTGAGGAAAAAGGAAAAACAAAGACATTTGGAATCGGGGTAGGAATAGCTGAGGGTAAAATGAAAAAAAAGGTTCATTATACCAAATGAAACCTCCAAGTTGGGAAATTCAATTTGAGAAGGAATCTGAAAAAACAAACAGGCAAAAGCATGACATTAGACAAGGTGAGTTGGGATAAGGATGTGGGGTCATGGACGGGTGGCTCCTCACAGTAGTCGGTCTCCTATGCAGCTGCTGCGCCATAAGGTCGCATGCTGCGCATGGGATTCCTGCCCACTGTGCCTCGTGAGTGGGAAGCTTGTGGAGGCGACCTTGGTGGGGGTGACAGGCATGTGTGTATGAATGTGAGCTCAGTCCTCAGTTCATGAGTCCAAGTGTGTGTGTATGCGTGTAGCCAATCTCCTTCCGTCCCAGACCCCGGTGTCTCAGTTCGCAAGGTGGAGCGCGATAACACAGCAGGTTGCCATGGAGACGTCCTCGGATGGACCAGTCCAGAAATCAGCAGGTGTCCTTGGGAAACTGGGGAGGGTTTAGGAGAGCTATCCCTTGGCCATGAAAAACTTCCAGAGGAGTTTGTTATTGTTCCACGGGCGCCGGAATGTTATCAGTATCCTTCTTGTTTAGGCGGGGGAGAGGAGCAATTTCACCTTCCCCCTAGCTGCTCTCAACTTTTTAGACCTCAGCTGTGGTGATCCTCACCTTGATGGCATCCACTTTGCGACTCAAATCAACAGTCACACCAAGCAAATTGTCCATCTTACGTTTGAGTTTGTCATTCCAGTCACCAGCAACCTTGATCCGATCGTTTGCAAAGACCGGCAGAGTTTGGACGTCGTTTCTATCTGCGGTCATCCTAATTTTCCAGAACTTCAGGCCCACGATCAAGCCAATTATCAGCAGACCTGTCATCATAAATTTCAAATATATAAACATCTTTCACATCCTCCATGGATAGGGGTGCCAGGCACATGATCCCCTTCCACTTCCCCCAGGTGTTGACCACAAAACAAGAGGCGAAACTCCCATCCGGGCAGGTAGGCTCCCCTAGGCCTGTGCTCTTTGTGGCGACAATCTTGTCAATCGCGTTGAGAGACCAGCTAATCAATTCCATGATCGGTGTTTCGAAGGTCCAGTGCCAAGCGATTGCTCCAAGTCAGACGTGACGAGACAAAAGTGCAGCAAGCAGAAACATGAGGATGTGGGGAAAACAGAGATAGAGACGGAGAGAGGAAAAGTGCGACCGCCTCCTTCGAGAGCTAGGGCAGAAAGCCCTAGCTTTATAAAGCTTGGGCTTTATAAAGTTTGCTTTATAAAGTTCCTTTTGGTTACGTGTAATCCAGATTCCTAAGTATTTAAATTTATGGGGGCTGATTTTAAAAGGAGTCGGAAATGAAAGTTGGCCTGTAAATTCTCCACTTGGCATTAGTCCACTTTTTTGAAAATCACTCTATAACCCGATATTTTCCCAAATTCTTTCAGTAGCATTAGTAGTTTTGGAAGGCTGTTAGAGGGGTTTGATATAAAAAGCAACATGTCATTGGCATTAAGCAGTACTTTGTGTTCCAGACTCCCACAATGAATTCCTCTGATTTCAGTACACTCCCTCAAAGCAATGGCCAATGGTTCAGTTGCTAATGCAAAAAGGAGGGGTGACAAAGGGCAGCCCTGTCGTGTGCTACGCTGGAGCTAAAAAAAAAAACGGTGATAAATTATTGCTAGTGCGCACAGCTGCCAAAGGAGTAAAGTACTTTAATCCACGATATAAATTAAGGTCCGAATCCAAAGTTTTGGAGGGCGCAGAAGAGGAAGTCCCATTTCACACAATCAAACGCCTTTTCTGCATCAGTGAGATTATAATGTCTTGAGAATCATTCGAAGATCGGTTGTAAATTATATTAAGCAGACGTCTAATGTTAAAAAAGGAATGTCTATTTTTGATAAATCCTGTTTGGTCAGGTGAGATGATGGAAGGTAGGACGTTCTCCAGACGGCGAGCTAACACTTTTGCAAGGATCTTTGTATCTGCATTTAGCAGAGAAATTGGGCAATATGAGCTACAGTCATCATGACATCTTTCTTTTTTAAGAATTAAAGAGAGAGCAATGCTGGACTTAGGCTCCAGAGCTCGCTGAGGACATCGTTGGAGGCAAAGTTATTCTAACTTTGTTCAACATGCGAAGACCACACTCTGCCAGACGGAGAGGTCTGCAATTATCCCAAAGAGACGAGGAGAAGGGAGCACCTATGACATCCAGAGAGGCGAAGGAGGCGGCAGCATAGGGCTCCTCCCCTCCCTGGGGCTGAGAGAGCCGGCGATCCATCGCAGCCTGGAGAGTCGAGGACTTTTCACCACCACCATCCAACTGAGAAGACAGCTGAGACGCCCGCACTTGTGTTGCAGCTGCCACTAAAGATAACTGTCAGACCACGATTGGCTTACGGGACTTCTCCGCTCCCCCTGCTGAGGAAAAACACTCTTCGCCCACAAAGAAGACATTGTACCGAGTCTACAGGTCAACCGAGTAATTCTCCCAGATGCAGGTCAAGACCGGGTGAGACGGCAGCGGCCGCACTGTCTACCTTCTCTCCTAAATTTACAATTAGAGAAGATTGTTAGGTACGCTCAGTTTAGTTTAATTTAGTTTTAAGTAATCAAATAATCAATTGTTTAATCCTGAATTGATGCTGTGCCCCTGCTAATTTTGCTTAACCCTTTAAGCTTCAGTCAATTCCAGCCGTTTTCAGTACAAAAAAATCGCTAATATTCTATTTTTAAATTAAAAAAATTACGAAAAATACGGGGAATATTGGACGGGCATCACGAGGTGCATTTCCTTGAAAATGACCGATTCGGGGATTTTATACGACTTCAGGACATGTTTTGGACAAAATAGTTTACTGACTTGTTTCGTCTGGATGTAAAAGGTTGGATTATGGCCGTTTTTTGTGGAATCTTTTTTTTTGTGTGTAGTAATGAACCCGGAAATGTGAGTCGCGCTGTGTGCGTTGAAGCCGTGTATAGAGAACGGATGGATGAATATTCGTTTTTGTCAGACAAATGTGTTTTTCTCACCCGCTGTAGTAATCGCATCTGAAAGTGGTTTCTACTGGCAGATTCATGAGAATCTAAGCTTTCCATCGGCGTATAGTGTTTGTATAATCGCGTTTGCAGCCGTCGGACATTCTTGAAATACCTATGCAAATTAGTAGGTGTACCGCCGGCGGTACACCTACGACGCACTGAAGCGTAAAGGGTTAATAAAACGCTATTCTGCATTTAAAGAGAAGTCTTGAGATTATTATGAATCACCTATTCCGCATAGTAGTAAAAAGTTAAGTTGATTGTGTGCATTAAATCTAGCGGTTCCTAAAGGTTATTTCGTCCAATAAGAATGTTTAAACATTACCCCTGACGTTAGTGTTCCAAACCTCTAAAACAAACCTAGGAATATCACCAAGTGCAAGCAGTCATAAGAGGAAAGCTGCCGTTAACAAATGTGAATGATAAATCAATTCTACTGCAAAGAGGGCTGCTCAGTAAGACAGTATTTATCAAATAAGAGGGGAAAGACGTTTGGATGTAAGGCAGTCAGAACCTAGGCGAGTGTTCCTCGACACCAGCTTATTTATTCTGGGACTGATCTGCAGGTGACGTCTGACGTTACGGTGAGCGTATTGCGTCATTTCCTGTTTCAGCACTGTGTCGTGTTGTTAGCATGGCTTCTGCTTCTGCCTCTTCCTCTCCCTCTCTCTCCCTCTCCTGATCAGTGTGCCACATGTTTAGTTATTCCTCTGCCTCCTTTAGTGATAACGATATGTGTAATAAGTGCAGCCTTTTTGTAGTTCTGGAGGCGAGGCTCTCCGAATTGGAATCGCGGCTCCGCACCATGGAAAATAACCCGCTAGCAGCTAGCCAGGCCCCCTTAGCCGGTGCGGGCCGCAATAGCTTAGCTAGTGTAGCATCTGTTAGCCGTCCCTTAGCAGCGCCCGAACAGCCGGGTGGATGGGTGACAGTTCGTAGGAAAAACAGTCCTAAACTCAAGCCTGCTGTCCCGGCTCACCACAAACCGCTTCATGTTTCTAATCGTTTTTCCCCGCTCAGCGACACACCCGCTGAGAAACCAACTCTGATCATTGGCAGCTCCACAGTCAGAAACGTGAAGCTAGCGACACCAGCGACCATAGTTAAATGCCTCCCAGGGGCCAGAGCGGGCGACATAGAAGGAAATTTGAAACTGCTCGCTAAAGATAATCGTAAATATAGTAAGATTGTTATTCACGTCGGCGGTAACGACACCCGGTTACGCCAATCGGAGGTCACCAAAATTAGCGTGGCATCGGTGTGTACTTTCGCCAAAACCATGTCGGACTCTGTAGTTTTCTCTGGACCCTTGCCTGATCTGACCAGCGATGACATGTTTAGCCGCATGTCGTCGTTTCGCCGCTGGTTGTCTATGTGGTGTCCATCAAACGACGTGGGCTTTATTGATAATTGGAGCTCTTTTTGGGGAAAACCTGGTCTGATTAGGAGAGACGGCATCCATCCCACTTTGGCTGGTGCAGCTCTCATTTCTAGGAATATGGCTGATTTTATTAGTACTCCTAAAGCATGACAACCCAGAGTTAAGACCAGGATGCAGAGTTGTAGTCTTACACACCTCTCTGCAGTTTCCTCACAGCTGTCACCCTCCAGTAATTCAGTTAGCTTTATTGAGACTGTGTCTGTCCCCCGATCACCAAAATTCAATAAATTACACATATCAAAAATATACAAAAGAAATAGTAACCACAAAAATTTAATAAAAATTAATACCACTATTTCAACAGAGCACAGAGACAGGAAAATTAAATGTGGTCTGTTAAATATTAGATCTCTCTCGTCTAAATCTCTGCTAGTAAATGAGTTGATAACTGATCACCAGATTGATTTGTTCTGTTTGACTGAAACCTGGTTGCAGCAGGAAGAATTTGTTAGCCTAAACGAATCAACTCCCCCTAGTCATATTAACTGTCATATTCCTCGAATCACAGGCCGAGGAGGAGGAGTAGCAGCAATCTACCATTCTAGTTTAAAATTGAACCAGAGGCCTAAACCTGATTACAGCTCATTTGAAAATCTCACTCTTAGTCTCTCTCATCCAAATTTGAAAGCTCAGAAACCAGTTTTATTTGTTGTTATATATCGTCCTCCTGCTCCTTATTCTGAGTTTTTATCTCAATTCTCAGACTTTTTATCTGAATTAGTGCTCAGTTCAGACAAAGTTATTATTGTGGGTGACTTTAACATTCGTGTTGACATAGACAGCGACAGCCTTACAACAGCTTTTAATTCATTATTAGACTCAATTGGGTTTTCTCAACATGTAAATAAACCAACTCATAGTTTTAATCACACTCTTGACCTTGTCCTGACTTATGGCATAGAAATTGAAGAGTTAACAGTATTTCCCCAGAACCCTCTTCTTTCTGACCATTTTATGATAACATTTCAATTTAAAGTAAAGGATTGTTTAGCAGCTGAGAACAAATATCATTACAGTAGGTGTTTGTCTGACAATTCAGTATCTAAATTTAAGGAAATAATACCCTCACTGTTTACTTCAGCAACATTTACGGATAAATCAGAAGGCAATTATTATTATTTTACCCCCACAGAAGTGGATTATTATGTTAATAATGATTCAGCCTCACTGCGTACAACTCTTGATAGTGTTGCACCTGTAAAAAAGAAAGTTATATCTCAGAGAAGACTTGCTCCTTGGTATAATTCCCAGCTGCGGACTTTAAAGCAGGCATCCCGAAAGCTGGAAAGAAAGTGGTATTCCACTAATTCAGAGGAAGTGTATGTGGCTTGGAAAAATAGTCTAGTAATCTATAAAAAAGCTCTTCGTAATGCCAGGACAACTTATTATTCATCTTTAATAGATGAGAACAAGAACAACCCTCGGTTTCTCTTTAGCACTGTAGCCAGGCTGACAAAGAGTCAGAGCTCTGTTGAACCTTGTATTCCTTTAGCTTTAACCAGTAACGACTTCATGAGCTTCTTTACACATAAAACAGTTATGATTAGAGATAAAATTAATCTGGCCCTTCCTACAAATGTCACAGATGCTTTTGAATTGGCTGTTAGACTTGATGAATCTTTAGAATTCTTCACTCCTATATGTCTCTCTGAACTAATTTCAACAGTTTCTACATCCAAACCATCAACATGTCTTTTAGATCCTATCCCAACTCGACTCTTCAAGGAGATTTTACCTTTAATTAATTCTTCAATGTTAGATCTGATTAATCTCTCTCTAGTAACAGGCTATGTACCACAGGCTTTTAAGGTTGCTGTCATCAAACCTTTGCTTAAAAACCCCACTTTAGATCCAGATGTGTTAGCTAACTATAGACCGATATCCAACCTACCGTTTCTCTCTAAAATTCTGGAAAGAACAGTTGCAAATCAATTATGTGAACACTTACAAAGGAATAATTTGTTTGAAATGTTTCAGTCAGGCTTCAGAGTGCATCATAGCACAGAAACAGCTCTAGTGAAAGTTACTAATGACCTTCTCATAGCATCAGATAATGGACTAGTCTCTATACTTGTTTTGTTAGATCTTAGTGCAGCGTTTGACACAATCGACCACAAAATTTTATTACAGCGTCTAGAACATTCAATTGGCATTAAAGGGACAGCACTGGACTGGTTTAAATCCTACTTATCAGATAGGTTCCAGTTTGTGCATGTCAACAATAACTCTTCTGAGCAGACTAAAGTTAATCATGGAGTTCCTCAGGGTTCTGTCTTAGGACCGATACTTTTCACATTATACATGCTTCCTTTAGGCAATATTATTAGGAAGCATTGTATTAACTTCCATTGTTATGCAGATGACACACAATTGTATTTATCTATGAAGCCAGATGAAACTGATCAGTTAGCTAGACTGCAAGATTGTCTTAAGGACATTAAAACCTGGATGACTTTTAACTTCCTACTGCTAAATTCAGACAAAACTGAAGTCATTGTATTTGGCCCCAAACATCTTAGAAACTCGCTTTCAAAGCAAATAGTTACTCTGGATGGCATCACATTGGCCTCCAGTACTACTGTGAGGAATCTTGGAGTTATTTTTGACCAGGACATGTCCTTTAACTCACACATAAAGCAAGTCTGTAGGACTTCCTTTTTTCACCTGCGTAATATTGTAAAAATCAGGAACATTCTGTCTCAGAGTGATGCAGAAAAATTAGTTCATGCTTTTGTTACTTCCAGGCTTGACTATTGCAATTCCTTATTATCGGGTTGTCCAAATAGTTCTCTCAAACATCTACAGTTGATCCAAAACGCTGCTGCGAGAGTACTGACAGGAGTTAGCAAAAGAGATCATATTTCCCCTATACTTGCTTCTCTTCACTGGCTTCCTGTTAAATCCAGAATAGAATTTAAAATCCTTCTTCTGACATATAAAGCTCTTAATAACCAATCTCCATCATATCTTAAAGATCTGATAGTACCTTATTATCCTAGTAGAACTCTTCGCTCTCAAGCTGCAGGCTTACTTGTTGTTCCTAGAATTTCTAAAAGTAGAATGGGAGGCAGAGCCTTCAGTTATCAGGCGCCTCTCCTGTGGAACCTGCTCCCAGTTTGGGTTCGGGAGGCAGACACCCTCTCTATTTTTAAGACCAGGCTTAAAACGTTCCTTTTTGACAAATCTTATAGTTACGGCTGACTGGGTGACCCACAGGGGTTTGGCTTGTGTCTTCATTTGCACAGCTGACTCCCTCTTGGACGTCCCTTCGTTCTGCCCTAGTCATGCTGCTATAGGCCTAGGCTGCTGGGGGACTTTTCTTGACGCACTGAGCCCTTCTCTATCTACCTTTACATTTAATATGTATACCGTTATTGCAGTACATTCACTCTGTTTCCCCCTGTGCTATTTCTCCGAGTGTCCCTGGTCCCAGAGCTGGATGCTTCAGATCTGCGGTCGATGTTCCACCAGCTGGTCCAGTCTCCATCATGTCCACTGTGGGATGCTGCTACTGACCTTCCTCCAGCCCTCTGCTTCCAACTCCCTTTTTCCACCAGTCAACTCTGCATTGCCTTCACTATACTGTTATGCTAACTTACATACTGTTTGAATTTTACTGCTAGCTATATATGGAGTATGTTTAATGTCAGAGCCGTACATCATAAGAATAAATTATGAGTCAGTTTTCAATGTTAGCTTATACTTTGTCTGTGTCACATATCCTGTCATGCATGTATCCAAATGTGTGTTGTGTTTTCCTTGCTTTCCCACCCCTCCCTCTTCTCCCATCCCTCCCCCTTGCCCTCTTCTGTCCTTCTCAACCCGCCCGGCCAGCAGGCAGATGGGTCCCCCCTATATAGAGCCGGGTTCTGCTCGAGGTTTCTTCCCTGTTAAAAGGGTGTTTTTCCTTGCCACTGTCGCCTTTGGGCTTGCTCTGGGGGTCAGGCATTTGGGTTCTGTAAAGCGTCTTGAGACGAGTTGACTGTAATTGACGCTATATAAATAAAATTGAATTGAATTGAATTGAATTTATTCTGCTGAATCCTGTTAGGTGAAATTCTAATAGGCAGATAGAATCTAATCTATTAAACGGAGAGCTGGACCAGAATTAACCTGAGGTAAGGGTTAAGGAAGGCTAGACTGGCGGACAAAGGCGATATCTGCCCAAAGTTGTTGTAGATGACTAAGGACCTTCTTCCGCTTCACTGGGTGATTAAGGAGTTTACTTTCCAACTTATGGATCCATTCTCTATACACCGCTTTATCCTCACTAGGGTCGCGGGGGGTGCTGAAGCCTATCTCAGCTGACTCGGGCGAAGGCAGGGGACACCCTGGACAGGTCACCAGTCTGTTGCAGGGCTACATATACAGCAATTTAGAGTCATCAATTAACCTCAGCATAATTTTGGATTGTGGTAGGAAGTCGGAGTGCCCAGAGAAAATCCACGCATGCACAGGGAGAACATGCAAACTCCATGCAGAAAGATCCCGGGCTCAGGCTGGGACTTGACCCAGGGATCTTCTTGCTGCAAGGCGAAAGTGCTAACCACTATGTTACTGTGCAGTCCCCTGGAGTTATTAAGATATGAAATGTGAAATATGGAGAATATGAAATAATAAAAAACCAGAAAACAGCAAACCAAATGAAAAATACATCAGTAAGGACTGAAAAAACGTGGCATAATCCCAACCCCTTAACATTATCACCTAATGGAACCTGGTGATCAGAACAAGTCTCACAAACATATCCACATATCAAGTGCTTGTATGGTTTACTCTGAGCCCGTATATAAACTGCGCTCCCACTGAACCTATGCTTCTCATGCAAGTCAGCAGCTGAGGGGCAGCAACACTCCACAACAAGATAAAGATATAGAGCACAACTTAGGACGACATACCTCCAGAAAAATCACTTGTGCAAAGAAGAGTATAATAACAGTAAATAAAATCAGTCTCCATTAGAGAGAGAGAAAAACAATGAAGTGAGTCTTCCTACTGTGCATAAAGTTTCTGGCATGTGTTTTTTTCCCCTTTCCTCCAGAGTTCAAATCAGAGGTACTTAAACAGCTAGGAAGGTGACCAATGGCAGGAAACAGTTATTTTTCTGAAGCTGTAATGTCAATATCCGATTATGAATAGATGTATGGTCTGTCAGGAATCCTTTTGGAGCATGCAGTTCTTTTCAGTCACATCTCGTCCTACGTTGGTTTGATGATGCTGTTTTTAACATAAAACATGGCTTTGCTGGGATCTAGGAACTCCTTTTCTTGCCCGTTGTAGGTAATGCTGAGCCATGCAGGATACAGAATGCCAAAGCGGACACCTTGTTGGTTGTGCAGGAGCTTCCGTACTTCTGTCAATCTGGCTCGAGCCTGAGCCATGGTCGAGGTGTAGTCCGGAAAAATGGCAACAGGTTTGCTGTTAAAACGGAGAGAGGGCTGGTTTTGGGCACAATGCAGAATCTCGACACAGTCCTGATACTAGTGGAGTTTTGCAATGATGGCTCACGGTTTTCCATCTTGTCTTTTTGATGCGAGGCTCCTGTGTGAGCGGTCAATAATAATGTGCTCATCCAGCCTTAGCATATCTTTCAGTTGCTTAGATACGGATGCCGTGGAGCTTGAGCCTGGCTCCTCTGGGACCCCCAGAATTCATATGTTGCATCGCCACATCCGTCCTTCCATGTCTTCACATTTGCCCCTCAACTCAGTTAGCTCTTTCTGCAGGCTTGTCACCGTAGTTTCTAGCGTGGTGACTTCATCTGACCATTCCAAAGCCCGCTCTCCATGTCCTTCATATTGGCTTTCATTTGGTCAATCTCACCGCGGGTCGCTGCTGTACTGTTAGTAATCGCACTTCTCACTGCCTGTAGTTCGGTTTTAAGGAAATCCTCAGAAAGTGCGCTTCTCAGTTGCTGTTTAATCACAGTGGTGATGTCAGATTTCAGAGACAGAAGGATCTGGGCTTTTAAGTCCTCCATGTCCATACCTGTGGGCTCCGTAGCTCGGGTGTGGCTAGGCTGTTGGAGGAATCCTGGCTCGAGGAGGTGGTGGCCTTACGGTAGCGGACCCGCTAGACTTGTATTTTCTCAAGCTGGAAGCCATTATCTCAATCAGAAGAAGACGTGGGATGTGTCACCAGGTCCCCAATCTACGTTCTTTGGTTCAAAACACCAGAACAAAAGTTGGTGAAAAATGTTATTGAAATATTTAAGGTCAGGTCCAGCGGGAGCCCAGCGAAACACGTCTTACGCCAATGCAGCTCAGTAGCGCCCCCCGTAATTATTTGTTTTTGTCAGATTTTATTTTCCTGACGTGTTCTATTGTTGCTGTCATGCAACGGGAGTGTGAACCCAAGCAGCAGGCAACAGGCAGAGGGTTGAATAAGGAAAAGGGTTTAATGAGATTAAAGTGAAAACAATACTCAAAAGGAGGACTTCAGGAAACTTAACTAAATTAACTAACTAAGGGTGGACCATACGGCCTGGGTAAAAACTATAAATAAAATGAAACTAATTTAACAAAGACGAGCCAGATGACCAAGGTGAAAACTAACAGAAGATAAACTAACAGAAAGGGTGGCTTACGGAGTCCAGTGTCTGAGTCCAGTGAGGGAATGTGATGATGGCAGGGAAAAACAGCCAGAAGTCCAAACAGGGGAAACAGAGTCCGAGAAGCGGCGTGCAGGCGAAGGTGAATGGATTGCGGAATATGAAGGAGTGCGTCATGGGCAGGGTAGATGATCCAATGAACCAGCAGAGAACTGAGCTGGGAGTCGGGCTTAAATGCTGCACTGATTGTCATTTCTGCCACCTGTGCTCTCCACACAGCTGCTCGTCATTACCCTGATGAGCCAGCTCCTTGGAAACAGAGGGGTGTGACAGTTGCTTTCTTTTAATCTGCTTTTATTTCTTATTTTACTGTTTGTTTTTAACTGGAAAGCACTTTGGTCACCTTAAGTGTTGTGAAGTGCTCTATAAATAAATTTTGATTGATTGATTGTGTCAGGAATGGTGGAGGAGGAACCCAGGCGCAGAAACCAACAGGCAGGTAACAGGAGTAAGTGGTGAAAATTTGGGTTTATTTAACCAAAATCCAGAGCTCAAAATAGCAGAACAACAACACAAGGGAAACGTACTCACTACAGTCAATAATCCTCTCCAAAAGGGAGGAAATAGCTTGGCAAGTCCAAAAAACACCGAGTCTTAAAGGGAACGAGTCCACAAGAGAAAAACTAACAAAGTCCAAAAACTGCAGGATCCAGGGGGGAAACAAATCTTCCAAAATCCAAAGTTGGGGGGAAACCAGAATGCGAGAGAGGAAACCGTGTATGCAACGGTCTGAACTGTGATGCTCCCACACACAAAGAGGGGAGCAGAGGATATTTAAACAGAAAGGGAAGGCAGGTGAATAGTGTTTGCTGATTGCTCCACAGCTGAGTCTCATCACACAATTAGCTGTCCTGCAGCAGGCGATCAGCTGGGAGTGAGAGAGGGAGACAGGGAAAAAACCAGGCAGGAGCTGCAACAGCATCCAGCCAGAGGCAGGAAACAAAAACCAGTCAGGAGCCGGACGACTTCCTGACAGATTGGTTTATTAAAATCTCTTGGTAATGCCAGGACAATTTATTATTCATCTTTAATAGAGGAGAACTACAACCCCAGGTTTCTCTTCAGCTCTGTAGCCAGGCTGACAAAGACTCAGAGTTCTGTTGAACTTTGTATTCCTTTAGCTCTGAGCAGTAATGACTTCATGAGCTTCTTTACAGATAAAATAGTTATCAGAGAAAAAAATAATCTGGCCCTTCCTACTGCTGTCCCAGATGTATCATGGAGTACAGATGCTTTAATTGACTGTAAGAGGGCACCTCAGACTGCACCGGTGAACATCCAGGGTATGGACATTGAGATAGTGGACTCATACAAATACCTGGGTGTTCACCTCAACAACAAACTGGAGTGGTCACACAACACCGAGGTCCTGTACAACACGGGCCAATGTCATCTCCACCTGCTGAGGAGACTGAGGTCCTTTGGAGTGTGCAGGACTCTGCTCCGGACATTCTATGACTCCATGGTAGCATCTGCTGTTTTCTATGCAGTGGTCTGCTGGGGAGCAGGGAGCACTGAAAGGGACAGAAAGAGACTGAACAGGCTGGTCAGGAGGGCCAGTTCTGTGCTGGATTGTTCCCTGGACTCCATAGAGGAGGTGGGTGAGAGGAGAATGTTGGCAAAGCTCACATCCATCAGGTACAACCCCTCTCACCCACTGCATGACACTGAAGTCTCAAAGTAGCTATTTTAGCAGTAGACCGAGACCCAACCTACAAGATGGAACGTTATCGCAAGTCATTCATTCCATCTACTATAAGACTTTATAACGTCAGCATCACTGGCTGATGTTAACACAAAACTGGACTCTGTCACATCATCCTTTACTACATAATCTGCACTGTTCGTGCTATTGAGTCTTCTTGTACTTACATCATTCCATAAGCCACTTTTCTCATCCTACACTCCTGAACATTATGATTATGTTGTTTATTGTTGCAATTGTTTGCTCTACTGTATGATGTATGCTTGCTGTAACATGGGAAATTTCCCCAGATACAGGGAGTAATAAAGGATTATCTTATCTTAAGACCTGATGGATATTTAGAATCTTTCACTCCCATACATCTCTCTGAACTAATTTCAACAGTTTCTACATCCAAACCATCAACATGTCTTTTAGATCCTATCCCAACTAGACTGTTCGAGGCTTTACCTTTAATTAATTCCTCAAAGTAAGATCTGATTAATCTCTCTCTAGTAACGGGCTATGTACCACAGGCTTTTAAGGTTGCTGGAATCTAGGCATGTAACGATATGAAAATTTGACATCACGATAATTGTGATCAAAATTATCATGTTATTGATATTATCATGGTATTGTGAAATATGTTCAAAAAGTACTCATAGGCACACTTAAATCAATGAACAACGTTTTTATTTTAGAAAAACAACAAAATATGAACTTAAACCTTAAATAACATTAATAAGCTTAAAAATTAAAAGAGGGGACCTTAAAAGAGCCAGGAGGTAGTCCGTTTGCTTGAAAGCAACATTAGGAATAACGAAGTACAACAAAAAAGTAAATAAAATATGAGATAGCTGCTGTGAGGTCTTTGGCACGTTTCGATGTCAGTGCATAAGCAGCCTTCCTTTCAAACGCCTGGGTTATTGTTTGTGCCACTGTGACCGAAGAAGTAGAAGCTGTTCAAGGATTTGTTCTGGTTCTGTCCACTACACGTCCTCTCTGTAAATAAGAGGAAAGCAAATTTATAATGGTTATTATTAAATCATTATCACACACGCGCACGCACCCCCCCCCCCCCCCCAACCACCCACACAACATGTAACGCTGTCTTCTGAACATTAACCGGCCGTTGATTATATGTCGGACTTGCTGTCGGCAACAACGGTGCATTTAGCTTTAGCCACGGAGCTAGGATTGTGCCGGAGCAGAAACAAGCGAACACAGTTGTCACGGTTCACTAAGCCCCACATGCATTCATTTCAAGTTAACTTACCTTTAACTCGTTGCAGTTGGTGGTCCCGTAGATGAGCCAGCATGTTGGACGTGTTTCCACCCTTTGCCGATATTTTCTTGTGGCATTTTCGGCAGACTGGGCTGCTTTCTTCCACCAGTCTCCCTTGCGCGTCATAAAATCCAAAGTACGCCCAGACTTTGGACTTGGTACGTTTGGACGGTGGAAAAATCTCTCCACTGTCGGTATTGCTGCCCTCCGCCATATTTACGAGTTGTTTACTGTGCAGTGCGCATGCGCATGTATCCGATCGGCTGCCTGCCGCTGCACTTCTCACAACAGTAGTAGGCCTATTCCTGAGATTTTCCGGGTTGTGGCAATCAAACACGGTTTAATGGTAATTAAAATTTGAAACGGTAGTACTAACCGTCAGACATTTTACTGCGGTTTATCATTTTAACCAGTAATCGTTACATCCCTACTGGAATCAAACCTTTATTTAAAAAGCCCACTCTTGATCCAGATGTTTTAGCTAACTATAGACCGATATCCAACCTCCATTTCTCTAAAATTGTGCTCTGGGGGTTCATATGGGTTCTGGAAAGTGTCTTGAGACAATTTGACTGTAATTGGTGCTATATAAATATAAGTGAATTGAATTAACTAGCCAACCTCTGAGCTACAATACTGAAGAAAATCTTTCCCTCAACATTTAGGAGAAATCATCCAAAACTATCTCAGGTCTGATGACTCCTTCTCCTTAGAGATGAACACACCTCCTGTCCTACACCGTGCTCTTGGGATACTTTGTTTCAAAGCTACATAAACTTCCTCTAAACTAGTGGAATACCACTTCCTTTCCAGCTTTAAAGTCTGCAGCTGGGAATTATACCAAGGAGCAGCTCCTCTCTGAGATAGAACTTTCCTTTTTACAGGTGCAACACTATCAAGTGTTGTACGTAATGAGGCTGAAGCATTATTAACAAAAATAAACCACTTCTGTGGGGGTAAAATGATATTTGTCTTCCATTTTATCAGTACATGGTGCTGAATTAAACAGAGGGTATAAATTCCTTAAATTTAGTTACCAAATTGTCAGACAGGCATCTACTGTAATGATATTTATTTTTAACTCCTACACAATCCATTGTTTTAAATTGAAATGTTATCATAAAATGGTCAGAAAGAAGAGGGTACTGGGGAAATACTGTTAACTGTTGAGTCTCTATGCCATAAGGGAGAACAAGGTCAAGAGTTGGTCTATTTACATGTTGAGTAATATCGAATTAAAAGCTGTTGTAAGGCTGTCACTGTCAGCATCAACATGAATGTTAAAGTCACCCACAATAATGACTTTATCTGAGCTGAGCACTAAATCAGATAAAAAGTGTGAGGATTGAGATGAAAACTCAGAGTAAGGAGCAGGAGGACAATACACAACTAATAAAACTGGTTTCTGAGCTTTCAAATCTGGATGATAGAGACTGTAACAATGGTTGGTGGTGGGAGAACCCAAGTGCAGAGAACAGACAGGTCACAGGTGTGATGGGAAAAAGGGATTCATTCGCCAAACTCAAAACTATCACAAACCAAAAACTGAACTAAGGAGGCAGCGTGAGACACCAGACAGTCGAACACAAAAAAGCTGAGGGGAAGTACTCACACTCAGGCAATAAATACTGAGGGGGAAAACAAGCATGAAGTCCATCCAAAGTACTGAGTCCATGGGGGAATTCCACAAAAGGGGGAAAACAGGAAGGTCCAGAAGCTGACGTAGTCTAGAGGAAGCAGGTTTGTCAGGAACAGCATGTGGTTCAGACCAACAATGCTCCAGCAACAACTGAGGGGAGCAGAGGGCTTTTATGGCAGAGGGGAGCAGGTGAGTGGAGTCTGGCTGATTAACTGCAGCTGAAGCCCATAAGCAATCAGTTGGCAGCCAGAGGGCGAGTGACTGGGAGAGAGAGAGAGACAGGAGGGAACAGAGGAGAAAAAGGGCAGGAGCTGGAGTAGAGCCATGACAGTAACCCCCCCCCCCCCCCCCCCCCACCTCCTGGCGCATGAACAAAAACAAAAACCAAAGAGAGGTCGGGTGGGCGGAGGGGGCCCGGACGGAGGGACAGAAACCAAAAATACACCAGTTGGGCGGGTGGAGGGGGCTAGGCCGGAGGGCCAAAAACAAAGAGTCCAGATCAGTCCGGTGCGGCTCCAACGTGCACCAAGGCGAACAAGTCCAAAAACTAAAAACCAAGCCAAAGACTGATCCAAAACAAAATAAAGCACCCGCAAGGGGGCAAAACCCTGGGGAGCCGTCGATAACGGCGGCGAAACCACTCTGGGAGCCGGCGGCAAAACTACTCTGGGAGCCGGCGGTGGCGGCGTAGACGCTCTATGGCCGTCGGAGACGGCGGCGTAGATGCTCTAAGGCCGTCGGAGACAGCGGCGTAGACGCTCTGGGGCCGTCGGAGACGGCGGTGGCGTAGACGCTCTGAGGGCGTCGGAGGCGGCGGCGGCGAAGACCCCCTGAAGGCCGTCGGCGAACGCGACGGTGGCGAAGGCGGCGAAGACCCTCTGAAGGCCGTTGGCGAAGGCGGCGAAGGCGGCGAAGGCGGCGAAGACCCTCTGCACGCCATCGGCGGAGGCGGCGGCCGAACCACTCTGGACGCCGTCGGCGGAGGCGGCGGAGGACGAGACGAAGACCCTCTGGCGGCCGGCGGCGGAGGACGAGACGAGGCCCCTCTGGCGGTCGGTGGCGGAGGACGAGACAAGGACCCTCTGGCGGCCGGCAGCGGAGGATGAGGACCCTCTGGCGGCCGGCAGCCGGCGGCGGCGGCGGAGGACAAGACGAGGACCCTCTGGCGGCCAGGCTGGTGGCCGGCAGTGATGGGGCCCCTCTATTGACTCAGGATCCGAGGAAGCCGCTGGAGGATCGTCACTGTCGACCTGCTCGGGGACTGCACCTGAGACGGCGAAGACACTCTGAAGGCTGTCAGCGAAGACATTTTGAAGGCCGGTGGCGGTGGCACTCTGAAGGCCGGTGGCGGCAGTGGCGGCGGTGGCGGCGGTGGCGGCGGTGGCGGCGGTGGCGGCGGCGGCGGAGGCACTCTGAAGGCCACTTCTCCCCCCCACTTCTTTGAATCATTTCTCTTAGTATAAACTTATAATGATCATTTTAATCATCAATTTCATCAAATCAACAGTCTAAGGTATATGTTTCAGCAAGCATAATCATATGGTTAATGTATAATGTTTCTTCATTAGATCTTTTATTCATCTGCTTAAAACCTTTGTTACCTTAAGGCCTGAGTGCTTACTAAGACCTCAACATCTGCATCCCACTTGACAGAGGAATATGGTGTTTAGTGTGACTAGGAGGAGTAGATTCATTTAGACTAACACATTATTCCTGCTGCAGCCAGGTTTCAGTCAAACAGAACAAATCAATCTGGCGATCAGTTATCAAATCATTTACTAACAGAGATTTAGACTAGAGACATCTAATATCAGATCACATTTAATTGTCCTGTCTCTTCACTCTGTTGAAATAGTGGTATTAATTCTCATTAGAGTTCTAAAGTTACTTTCTTTTGTTTATTTTTAATTTGTTTAAATTATTGAATTTTGGTGGTCGGGGGACAGACACAGTCTCAATAAAGTTAACTGAATTACTGGAGGGTAACAGCTGTGAGGAAACTGCAGAGAGGTGTGGAGGACTACAACTCTGGGTCCTGGTCTGAAGTGTGGGTCCTGGTCTGGACTCTGGGTCCTGGTCTGAGCTCTGGGTTCTGGTCTGAACTCTGGGTTGTCATGTTTTAGGAATTCTAATAAAACCAGCCATATTCCTGTTCCAGCCAAAGTGGGATGGATCCGTCTCTCTAATCAGACCAGGTTTTCCCCAAAAAGAGCTCCAATTGTCTATAAAGCCAATGTCGTTTGATGGACACCATGTTAGGGCTGGACCCGAATATCCTGAATATCCGAATATTCGTTCGCTACGGCGAAGGAGGTGAAACATGCAGTCTGGAGAAGGACAGCTTTCACATCTGAGACAGCTGGAGCAGTTTGGCTCACCAGATGTCGACATGTGCAGAAGTCTCACTGAGAGTTACAGAAATCACCTGACTGCAGTGACTGGTTTAAAAGGTTCTACAACAAAATTTTAAGTTAAGGGTACCATCATTTTTGTCCAGGCCTGTTTCATATTCATGCAAAGTAATCTTCAACAGAAGAGTACTGTCTGTCTGTATACACACACATTTATTCCCTTGACCAGATTTTTCTTTGTATAAAGTTGACTTTAGCACATCATCCAGTAATGTATTGCACTTAGTAATTTTTTGATATTTTGCCTAAATAGTATGTGTTTGCTTATGTAATCTGCTCATCATTTCTGGCTTGTTCACTGAAATGTTGAAATCATCAAAGTTGTTGTAGATTGTATTTTTCTTTGTCTTTGTCTTAGTAAGGAGAGGTTAGTGGAGAAATTAGTTGGAGATGGGGAGAAGGATAGAGGCCTTAAGTCAGGAAGGAGGCAGGAGCCTATGATTGGGAAATGCAGGTAGATTTAGGAGGGAAACTTGTTGTTCACCAAGAAATAGTGTGAACTACTCTGAGGACACATATTGTTTTGTGATTTATGAAGGAAAAGAGTGTATTTCATTGAGTTAACATTCAGTGGAGGCAGCTTATGACAGGAAGAAGGCTGGATATGCAGACTTAAAGACAGAAAGTGAGCAGAGGGGATGGAGAACCAGAGTTCACCCAGTTGAAGTGGGGTGTAGGGGCGTTGTTGTAGCTGTTTTACTTTTGAGGGAGCTGGGAGTACAGGGGCAGAATCTGAGGAAGACAGTGAGGGACATGGCAGATGAGGATGCTAGATCTAGTCAGTGGAGATGGATTAGGAGAAATAATAATAGTTGGGGGGTGAATTAGAGGTGATGAGGGAGTAGAGGGAGGCAGAGGACACGCCCTCTCCTTCACTCTGCTTTCCCCGCCTTCTTTTCCCTCCTCTAATGGACAGAGATCCAGGAAGAGGAAGGCTGAATCCCAAACCGCCCCCTACACACTACCCCTCCGTTTGCGCGTTCCCGTGGAGGGTCCTCCATATTAAGGGCCGTCCCAAACCGCGTAGTGCGGAGGGAGAGTGGACTGTTCAGCCCTTAAATAGCGAGTCTGCATCGATGCTCACTCTGGACAACTTTTTCAGGAAGTGCAACGTTGAAATGGAGGAGGAAACAAACATATTGATGTAAGTTCCACATGTGTCCATTATTTCTCCCACGCCTTTTTCACACTGACAGAACATCACAAAAAGAGTGGTGAAAAAAGATAAAACAAAAGAAACAAATCTTCTTCTCTGCTGACGTTTGATTTAATTGTGCACCCCCTGACACCTTAAAATTTGAACACAACCGACAGAATTCATTTATTCATTCATTTGTTGGATTTGAAATGCCAGATAATCGGATTGGAAAACATGTGAGTGAAAAAAGTGGGATGCTTTCGTCTTCTGGAAGCAGCAGCGATCCTTGTTACTTGCAACCTGTGCCGCAGCGTTACAGCCATGCACAGTAGGCGTCTTTGTGTTACCATAGCGATGACGTCTTCCGTTTTCCGGTGAGGCGACAGGGCGTCCCATTCCTGACGATCGTATTTATACCCTCCCCCTTCAATAATAGGTGCCCTCCACAGCTGCGAGTGTGACTTCTTTTGGAGTGACACTCAGTAGTGTAGGGGAGTGTGTAGGGGGCGGTTTGGGATTCAGCCGAAGTGTAGATCAGGTGGGGGAGTGGCCTGTTAGAGTCTTTCTGGGGCCATGTGGCCATCTCAGGTAAGTTTATGATGTAAGGCAGTGGCTGTGTCTTTGTCCTTTTTTGCTTTTTCTCTTTAGATAGCATTATCAAGTTCTTGCATCTTCGATGAAGTCTGCTTGTATAGTCTCTGTCTGTGGTGAGCCTGGCTGAAGTAGTGAAATAATTTAGCAATTAGTGGTTAGCATTAGCATGTAGCACTAACAAGTCTGGTGAGCTGGATTGTATAGTTTCCTTGTCAGTGGTAATTTTGTTGTACATAGTGGCAGTCTTGCAGCGAGCATTAGCATTTAGAGTTAGCACTAGCAGGTTTGGAGAATATATAAGTATAGTTTCTTTGTCACGTTTTAGCAGTTGGCACCAGCATCTTGCACTAGCTAACTGGTAGCATCGGCACTGCTCACTACCTGGAGCTTCTCCTAAACGGGCCTGGGTCAGCTGAACGTGGTGGTGCTGTTTGGATTGTGTAGGAGCAGAGTGAACTGGCACTAGAGGGGTGAATCTGTGATGCCAGAGTTCATCCTAGCCTTGTGGAGGTGTTGTGGGACTAAGCAGGTGAAACACCGTTGAAGGGAGGTTTCCACCTGATGACCCCCAGAGATGTTAGGAATCACTGCTCACTGGTGTGTACAGTGATGGGTCAGGATCATACGTCCTTCATTGAGTGCTCATCCTTCTTGTTTGGAGCAGAAGTGTCCTGTGTTTAAATGAACTGTTTAATTAGCTGAGTCTCATCATCTGAAGTGTTGGTGAAGGATAGAACATCCATCCCACCTGTGGTGAGGTTCATGGTCTCTCTGGTGTCCCTGAAGAGGAGCTACACCCTCATAGGGACCCTATGAGTCTTTTCAGATGTGGGGCTGTTCAAAGGTTGTTGGTTCCTTTCAGACCGTAGGGACTGAGAGCCAATCACTGGACAGCAGAGTGTCTCCTGAGACTAAGAGAGAATGAAGAGTCCAGATCACTGATGCTATGAGGAGTCCAGACTTCATCAAGAGTGGAGATAAAGAGTTTAAAGACATGAGTTTGAAGATCCTTAGTTTGGTTCCAGTGAGATTGATCTGTGAGTGAAAACCAAAGCATGAGTCTCAACAGCACAAGTAGAAGTGAAGGAACCTGAAGAACAAGGACTGGAGATCAGAAGACGTTTGTTCTGGAACAACATCAGAGATGGAACCGAGTCTCACAGTGATTTAATGGCTGCCATCAGCATCAAGTTGACTATTTTTCAGATTGTAAAGAAGGAAAAAGTCCAAAGTGTGACTTGTCCAAGTGTGTGTCCTGATTTGAATCCAACAGACCAACTTTGGGGTATTTTAAAGACAAAGATAGAGCAACACAAACCCTCCAACAAAGAGCAGATGAAGACCTAGTCTCTGAAGATGGAGGAACATCTCTGCAGAAATGTGGTTTCTTCATGCTGAGGAGGATTAAATGTGTCATCAAAAATAAAGGTGGACATAGAAAGTAGTGAAAAAATCCAACATTCTAATGACAGTAATGAAAGATGTACTGACCTTTACTGGATTCATTTCTTGCTGTTTGGCCTGTATTCTTTATTTAGGAATTCTAAACTGTCAGTTTGTTTTTAATCACATCAAATACTTTACTTTTCAGCTTCAAAGTAATCTGATTACTGTACTGTGCTCCACTTTGGATTCTTTTCACATTTAAATAATATTCCAGAGGACTGTCCTCAATGCTGCTGTATTCTGGACATAGTGGGATGTATTTGTTGTTAAATTCACTGCTGTCTTTTCAACAGGACAGAAAATACTGAACTTAATGTTTTACTTCTTTTCTTGTCTTTGTCTCTTCAGACTTAATTACTGTAATCTGTCAGAGAGAAGCTGTGGAGCTCTGTCCTCAGTCCTCAGCTCCCAGTCCTCCAGTCTGACAGAGCTGGACCTGACTAACAACAACCTGCAGGATTCAGGAGTGGAGAGTCTTTCTGCTGGACTGGAGAGTCCACACTGTAAACTGGAAGCTCTCAGGTCAGGACTCACACTTTGAAACTGATGTGATTTCTATCAGTGGATAAACAGCTAACCTGAGTACAATCATTACTGCTGATGGGATTCATCAAATGAGCTTTCACTAAACTTGTGCAGGACTTTGTCAGGGTTTAATCATTGTTGAGATTGTTGATTTGCTTGAGACGCATGAAATGTGCAGCAAAATGTATCTGAACGACAAAGAAGAAGAGAGAGTGAGAAACATCCAGCCAAGTGTTGTCCATCAGGTTTGTGTTGTTTTGTGTGTGCAGGCTGCCAGGCTGTCTGGTCACAGAGGAAGGCTGTGCTTCTCTGGCCTCAGCTCTGAGCTTGAAGACCTCAAATCTGAGAGAGCTGGACCTGAGCTACAACCATCCAGGAGACTCAGGAGAGAAGATGCTGAGAGCTAAAGTGGAGGATCCACACTGTAGACTGGAAACTCTCAGGTACAGACAGACAGACACTCTCAGGTACAGACAGACAGACACTCTCAGGTACAGACAGACAGACACTCTCAGGTACAGACGGACAGGAACCTTTTAGCCTAGCTCAGTGCTTCTTAAATAGTGGCGCCCCCTGGGGGCAGTGAACACACACCACATAGCAGGGGATGTGAAATACTACAAACAAACACACAGAAGACACAATGGAAAAATATTTAACAGGAATGAGAAGAAAGGCAGAGAGAGAGATGGAGATAATGAGACAATCAAAAATATCCTGAAAGCTCAGATGAGGAAATGTGACGAAGCATCTGTAGCTCTTAGCTTCACTGTGACTACGGTGGGAGACGAGGACAGACCGCTATGTTTACTGAGTCTAAAAATGTTGTTAGTGGACAGCATGAAGCCAAAGAAATGAAGACATCACTTCAACACATTACACTCCAACCACGCTGATCAGCCGCTGGAGTTTTTTCACTGAAAACCTGCTGAATATTGCCAACAAACATGGGCTTCATGAATGCTACGTGGCTAAAGCAGAGAGCGCTGTTAGCATGATATAAGGAGGCGTACCAAAATGGTGGGTGTAAAAAGTCCTCACCATAGCAGAGGATCTGATACTCCCTGCAGCATTAGACATGATCTGTGTCCTGCTGGAAGACACACAAATAAAAACTGTCCCTCTGTCCAATGACTCTGTGTCCAGACGTATAAATGACATGGCTAACCATGTTCAGGAACAGCTGGTAGATCAAGTCAAAGACAAACGTTGTGCCTTTCAGTTCCATGAAGCCTGACAGCAACAAAGACTGCTTGTTTGTGGCTTTTGTACGTTTGGACACGACAGACTCCCTGTGTGAGGATCTAGTAAATATGTCAGAGACAGCCACAGCTGAAGAGATGTTGTAAATCCTGGACTGCTTCCTGACTTAGAATGGGCTACAGTGGGAGAAGTGGTGTTTCCAGTGATGGTGCACAGACCATGGCAGGGAGGAGAAAAGGGCTTGAGGAAGTCATCCAGAAAACATCACCTACTGCTGAGTGGACACACTGTGGTCCACAGAGAAGCTCTGGCATCAAGGCAGCTTTCCTCTGGATGAAGGGAGCTTCTGACTGGAGTCAGTTTTTTAAAGAGCAGAGCACTAAAACTAGAGTCTTCTCTGCTCCCTGTGAGGAGATGGGAGCTGAACATCAACCAAGGTGGCTGTCACCAGGGAAAGTCTAGTCCAGAGTTTCTGAGCTCAGAGAGGAGATCAGAATGTTTGTGGAGCAGGAAGACAAGAAGAAGTGTGAGAAAAATGGAGTGATGAAAAGTTCCAGGTGAAAGTGGCCTACCTGAGGGACACATTTGGATGCTAAATGAAGTAAATGTGCAGCTTGAAGGGAAAGATCAACTCCTCCCTCTGGTCACAGACTAGATGAATTGTTTAGTGGAAAGCTAGCGATGTGGGGCAGCCACTGGATGGAGGAGATACTGACTGATTGGAGAACCTGCAGGAATTTGTAGAAACCAGCGGCTATGATGCCACCTCAGTGATTCCATGTATGAAGCAGCTTATTTCATGACTGATGTGATTCTTTAAGAAGTAGCTCCCTGAAAACAGTTCCAGTATGAGTGGCTGAGAGATCCTTCCAGTGCTCCCACTGGTTCCAGCTCTGCAGAGGAGGAGCAGCTCATCAACATGACGTCTGAGGTTCACATCTCAGACTCTGAGTGAATTGTGTCTGAGTGTAGAGAGGCAGAATCCACTCTGAGGGCTGTGGACGTTCTTCTGCTGATCTTTGTGAGACCGGCTTCTGTGCTGCTGGAGACCAAGTCCAGATCCTCCTAAACGCTGAGCAGGAGCTGAGAGTTGCAGCGTCATGCTTCAAACACACTTTGAAAAGTTGTTGGTTAAAAACGAGCTCATTGTAGCCGTTAATCCTGACTTCATCATTCTGATTAAAAATCAGCTCAATCAGTGGAATTGTTTATATGTTGAGCTCCTGAGGGAATGATGATGATCACTTTGATTGATTATTTATGATTATTTATTGATTTTATTTCAGGTTATTTTTCACCATCAAATGGATCAATTGGTCAGTTAAAAATGTTTAGATTTTCCAGAAGGATTAAATTTGTTGACTTTAAGGCTAATTGATGCATTTTAAACTAAAAAAGGTTCATAAAGTTGTTCTTTGTTGGAAGTGGATCTAGATTTCTTTCATTTTCTTTCTTTTTAGTTTTCCTTCATGTACAGAGGTGTACTTGCAATAATTTCTAGACTAATGATGCTATTTCTGTGTGGTGGTGGAGGGTAGGGGGCGCTAAATGTTTCCTTCTTCCTGAGGGGCTGAACAGAAAACACCTGAGAATCAGTGGAAGACAGAAATGCCAAGAATGAAGCAAAACACTTAGCTCAGCAACACACCATGACTACCCTAGCTTAGCATTAATGCTGAGAGCTGAGGGAAACTGTTAGCCTAGCTTAGCATTAATGCTGACAGCAGAGGGAACCTATTAGCCTAGCTTAGCATTTTTGCTGAGAACAGAGGGGAACTGTTAGCCTAGCTTAGTATTAATACTGATAGCAGAGGTAAACTGTTAGCCTAGCTTAGCATTAATGCTGAGAACAGAGGGAAACTGTTAGCCTAGCTTAGCATTAGTACTGAGATTAGTGGGAAACTGTTAGCCTAGCTTAGCATTAATAATGAGAGCAGAGGGAAACTGTTAGCCGAGCTTAACATTAATAATGAGAGCAAAGGGAAACAGTTCACCTAGTGTAAATGCCTTAGCCACTTGTACATGTTTATAATTTTATATTTTTCTATCGCTAAACTGGTCAGTGATTGCTTAGTAATACGTCATAGAGAATTTACAGTTAAAGCTTTATTTTGAAAGGACGTCCACTAGGTGTTGTAAAGCAGGAGTAATTCCAGTAAAGCAGAAAGCAGCGCGAAAGGTCCGATGAGCAGAAAAAGGTGCTCCATGGAAAATAATTGAGACAAAACAGTTTTAAGGTGTTCTCAAAGCTGCTGACGATCACTCTAGCACCTGGTTGATAAGGAGAACAAGGTTTGTATTGGAAACTGTGATTTACATGTGTTTTGATATAGTTATGAAGTGTATTAGTTGCTAATCTGCTAGCTAAAAGCAACATGGTCTATCTCCTGGTACAAGGTAAAATGGGATACAGCTAAAAGGTTTATATAAATACATAAATTCATGGTAAATAGCACTCTAATAGAGATTGTCAAGGTATAACGGTCAAGGATTAAAAAGCAATTCATATGGTAATAAATATGGCTAAAAAGGGCTATAAATATATGGCATAAAGGGTGTAAGAGTTGCTAATTGTATTCCTATTTGTCTGCATTGTAGCTCTTATGGTGGATATGGTCAAGGCAAGGCAATAAAACACTTTTCAACCACCAGTTAAAGAGACCAACCTTTATTTGTCAACCGGGGACGCTACAGTAAGAGCTTGCCTCCAGGCGCAGAACGCTCGCCCGAGCCGGAGGTCCAGCGAGAGCCGGACGGTCGCCATTTTGCTGAACAACGTGGTCTCAAGGTTCAACGGCAATACCCGCAACGTCCAGCAGATGGCAGAAGGACCACGGTTAAAAGCTCAAAATGGAAAATCTACAAGCTGCATCAGTAAGTCTCATGGAGATAAACGAACAGATTACAAGTTTACAACAAGAAATTCAAGACTTAAAGAACTCACTTAAAGATGAAAGTGAAAATGAAGAGGACATTAAAGACGCAATTGCATGCAAAGAGAAAACTTTAAGTATACTTCAAAATAAAGTACAAGGCAAGTCAGATTTGCCAAGACATTCAGAAAGAGTTAAAGTTCAAACAGAAAAGATGATGGCATATCAACAAGAAGAAATAAGCAAAAAGGAAAGAAGAATTTCAACTCTATATGAACAATGGAAGACAGAAATACGTGTAACAAGAGGAAAGTTAAAATCAGACATCACTGATAAAGAAATGTCAGACCTTGCAGACATCATAGAGCAAAGGAGAGATGATGTCCTCAAGTTGTATTCAGAGATGAGAAGCCAAATAGCACCCCCAAATGACATCAGGAGAAAGGTTGATGCATGTGATGCTGTGACTCATGAAATTGTGAAAATAATTATGGAAAGAATAAGTCGTATTGAGGACTTTGATGCAGAACGTGAAAGGATTCGTTTACGGGGACTTTTGGAGCACAACTACGCTCGATCTATATATGGCTCAACTGCAACATCAAGCCGCACCGTGGAGTCTTCAACTTCGCAACTCACAACTAAACAAGCGGATGCAGCGGCAGAACTTGCAGCGAAAGAGGCTGAGTATGCGATCACAATAGAACAGCAAATGCAACAAGAAAAGATAAGGGTGTTACAAGAGGAGCACAGGAAGCAAATCGCAGCTCAAACATCGGAGTTGGAACGCCTGAAAGCACAGAAGGAAATGAAAGCAGCTCGAGCCAGGTTCGAAGTATATAACAGAGAGTTATCACAGGCAGGTGATGTACAGTCAATGAAAGGTGAACAGGTGGGCTTATACACCACACCTCAGCAGCCTGCACCAGCACACACATTCATTCCTGTGCAAACAGTTCCCTCCAGTGTCACTCAGCTTGCACAAGCAGTTCAAGATAGCATTCGAATGAACAGACTCCCAACACCAGAGCCAACAGTGTTTAATGGTGAGGCATTAAACTTTATTGAATGGAAATCTACATTCGTGTCATTGATCGATCAAAAGGACATCTCAGCTGCAGATAAACTGTACTATTTGAAAAGATATGTAACAGTTCCAGCTCGCAAATGCCTCGAAGGGACTTTCTTTAGAAATGATGAAGAGGCTTATAAAGATGCATGGGACAAACTAAATCAAAGGTACGGCCAGCCATTCGTGATACAGAAGTCATTTAGAGAAAAGCTATCAAACTGGCCTAAGGTACAGCCCAGAGATGCTGAAGGACTACGGACCTTTGCAGATTTTGTTAATGCATGTGTGCTCGCTATGCCACATGTAAAGGGTTTGCAAATGCTGAACGACAGCGAAGAAAATCAAAAGCTGTTGCACAAACTACCGGACTGGATAAATGTGAGATGGAACAGGCAGGTAACAAAGACTTTAATGGAGGGTGGTGAATTTCCCAGCTTCAGTGATTTTGCCTCCTTCCTCTCTACGGAAGCTGAAGTCGCCTGCAACCCAGTTACCTCCATCCACGCACTCCGCTTCACTGAAACAAACAGTGACAAAAGGTACACAAGAGAAATCAAAAGAAACAAGGCAAGTGTATTCAACACAAACACAACTGAACAAAGCGACAAAAGGGCAGTAACAAAAACATCTAATGATTTTTCGTGCACATTATGTCAAGGCACACATCAGCTCCACAAGTGTCCAGACCTAATAAAAATGACTCTGGAAAACAGAAAGAAATATGTAAAGGACAATAAACTTTGTTACGGTTGTTTGAAACAAGGACACAGTGCTAAGGACTGCAAACGCCGCCTCACCTGTGAAACATGCACAAAGAGACACCCAAGCTGTCTTCATGATGACAACTACAGTCACAGTCAACGGAAAGAAACAAGAGTGAGTGTAGACAATGCAACTCAAGGTAACTCACCAGAATCAGCTACAGTCTTGTCACTCAATGTCGCCAGATCTGAACAGACAGTCAGTACCTCAATGATTGTTCCCGTGTGGCTGTCAACCACTGCAAATCCACACAAAGAAAAACTGGTCTATGCATTATTAGACACTCAGAGCGACACAGTATTCATTGATCAGGATGTAGCCCATGAACTGAAAGCAGAAGTCCATCCATTTAAGCTGAAACTGACTACTATGATGGGTAATAATGCAGTTGTCAGTAGTGGAAAGGTGTCTGACCTCTTAGTCAGGGGTTATAGCTCAGCTGCAGTCTTGAAGCTTCCTACTGCATACACTAAGGACTACATACCTGCAAAGAGAGAACACATACCAACATGTGAAACGGCAAAACAGTGGAGTCACTTGCTACCCATTACGAATGAGATCCCTCCACTCCTTGATTGTGAAGTAAGTCTCCTTATAGGTTATACTTGTCCTAGAGCTCTTGCACCCAAACAAGTAATCTTAGGCAAAGAAAATGAGCCCTATGCCATTCACACAGACTTAGGATGGAGCATAGTAGGCAACTCAGTACCTTGTATTGAAACGGACATGACAAGCAGTCTCTGTCACCGAGTCACCGTAAAAGAAATCCCTCCTTCCACTCCAGCAGACGCAATACGCGCTTTGGAAAGAGACTTCAAAGAAGTGGACAGAAATGAAAATACTGTGTCACAAGAGGATTTAGTATTCCTTCACAAACTCGAATAAGGCATAACACAAACTGAAAATGGACATTATGAAATGCCATTACCATTTAAAGAAAGGCCACAAATGCCAGATAACAGACAACAAGCAGAGAACAGGCTGAATCAGCTGAAACGCAAATTCATGAGAGATGAAAAATACAAAGCGGATTACTTAAAATACATGGGCGACATCATCAAAAGAGGTGATGCCGAAGAGACGGATGATTATGGTCACCCAGGGGAGACATGGTACATACCACATCACGGCATCTATCATCCAAAGAAGCCTGAAAGGTTGCGCGTGGTCTTTGACTGCTCTGCAAAGCACAAGGGTACCTGTCTCAACGAACATTTACTAAACGGCCCTGACATGATTAACAATCTCACTGGTGTTCTTGTGCGCTTCAGACAGCACCAAGTAGCTCTGTTATGTGATATCGAAAAAATGTTTCACCAGTTCAAGCTCAAAGAAAGTGATCGCAACTACTTGCGTTTCTTATGGTGGAAAGACGGAGACATGAGCAGCCAACCACAAACATACAGGATGACGGTGCACCTCTTCGGCGCTGTTTCATCACCTGGTTGTGCAAACTATGGACTCAAACGTTTGGCTAAAGAGAACAGTTGCACATACCCTGTAGGATCACAGTTTGTAGCCAGAGACTTCTATGTTGACGATGGAGTCAGTGGCGCAGGGACAGTAAAAGATGCTATACAATTGGCAAAGGAGGCACGCAAACTATGTGCAAAGGGTGGACTAAGGTTACACAAGTTCGTGTCCAACAGCTCTGAAGTTCTCAACAGTATTCCAACTTCAGAACATGCAACAGATATCAAAACAAAGGACTTGACTTTTACAGAAACACAGACAGAGAGAGCTCTCGGTATCTGTTGGAATGTGGAGAAAGATTGCTTCACTTTCAACATCACGTTAAAGGAGCAACCACCAACCAGGCGCGGCATCCTGTCCACAGTAGCAGCAATATACGACCCGCTTGGATTTATAGCTCCCTATGTGCTCAATGGTAAGAGCATCCTCCAAGAGATGTGTCGTCAAGGCACAGACTGGGATGACCCGCTACCTGAACATCTCAGGCCACGGTGGGAGTGCTGGAAAGGAGATCTAAAGAACCTGCAAAAACTGCAAATAAGCAGATGTTATGTTCCTGCAGATTTTGGAGATGTAGTGAAAAGAGAAATACATCACTTTTCCGATGCAAGCTTCACAGGATATGGACAATGTTCTTATCTGAGACTCATAAACAAAAATAAAGAGGTTCACTGTACCTTCATTATGGGCAAAGCTCGCGTCTCTCCAACAAAGATCATCACAATCCCAAGATTAGAGCTCACTGCAGCCACGGTGTCAGTTGCTGTGAGCATCATGATGAAAGAGGAACTGCTCTATGACAACGTCGAGGAATTCTTTTGGACTGACTCAAAGGTTACTCTTGGATACATAAACAACGAAGCAAGGCGCTTCCATACATTTGTTGCTAATAGAGTGCAGAAAATCCGCAACAATACTTCTCCACAACAATGGTTTTACGTGTCCACCAGTGAAAACCCTGCAGACATGGCTTCAAGGGGCACATCAGTAAGTGAACTGCTTTCATCCAACTGGCTTACAGGTCCTTCGTTCCTGTGGCAAAAGGAGATAAATCTTCCAACAAAAGAGACTATTGAGCTTCCAGTAGGAGACCCAGAGGTGAGAAAGGTACAGGCACTAAGCACACAAACTGTTGTACATAAGAGCCTTAGTGACCACATCGCAAAGTTCTCATCTTGGTCCCGTGCAGTCAGCGCAGTCGCACGTCTCAAAAGATACTTGCTCAAAGACAAATCAAAGACTCTCACTACTGTAACTGAAAGACAAATGCAGAAATGGTGATCATCAAGGATTTACAAAGACAAACATATCAAAATGAAATAGAGACACTCAGCAAAGGCAAAGAACTATCAAGGAACAACAAAATGTACTATCTGGATGTTTTCTTGGACAAAGACAATGTGCTCAAGGTGGGGGGAAGGCTTCAGAACTCATCTCTTCCCTACTCATTCAAACATCCCACTATCATTCCCAGAGAACATCACATCGCAAAGCTGATAATTGCCCACTGTCACAAAAGGGTCAATCATCAGGGAAAGGGCTTCACAATGAATGAGATACGATCCAGTGGTTATTGGATTCCAAACTTAAGTAAAACAGTCGCATCCTACATTCGCCAATGTGTGTTTTGTCGAAAACAAAGAAGACCTGTGGAAGGACAAAAAATGAGAGATCTACCAGCAGAGAGGATTGAGCACTCTCCGCCTTTCACATACTGTGGTATGGACGTTTTCGGTCCATTCCTGACCAAACAAGCTCGAAAAGAAAACAAAAGGTATGGCCTACTTTTCACATGCTTCTATTCTCGTGCAGTTCATATAGAAATGCTAGAGGACCTATCAACGGACGCTTTTATAAATGGACTCAGATGCTTTATTGCTTTGAGAGACTCTGTCAGACAGATAAAATGTGATCAGGGTACCAACTTTGTAGGTGCTAAAAATGAACTGAACACAGCACAAAGTGAAATGGACACTGACAAACTGACAATCTTCCTTGCAGAGAAACAGTGTGATTTTGTTCTAAACACACCTCATGCTAGTCACGCAGGTGGAGTATGGGAACGACAAATACGGACTGTGAGAAATGTTCTTAAGGCAACTTTAGCTCTCACACAAGGTCGACTCACTGATTCTTCACTCAGAACCTTCTTGTATGAAGCAGCTGCAATTGTAAACAGCCGCCCACTAACGACAGACAATCTCAACGATCCAAACAGCTTGGAGCCGTTAACTCCAAATCATCTCGTCACAATGAAAACTTCAACCGCTCTGCCTCCTCCAGGACAGTTCATTAAAGAGGACTTGTATGCGCAAAAACGTTGGCGTCAAGTACAGTATCTTCTCGAACAGTTTTGGAGCAGATGGAAAAGGGAGTACTTGCAGAACATAATGCTCCGACAAAGATTGAACACACCTAAAAGGAACATGCAAATAGGAGGCATTGTCATGGACAAAGAGGAAGTGCAACCGAGATCCCAGTGGAAACTTGGAAGAATCTTGGACACTGTGGAAGACACAGATGAACTTGTCAGAAAGGTCAAAATAGCCTTCGCAGACAGAAATCTTGCCGAGAATGGACAACGTCTCAATAAACTGTCTGTAGTAGAACGCCCAGTTCATAAGTTAGTTCTGCTATTGGAAGAGAAGTAAATATGCAATGCTTTTGAAATGTTCTAAAGGGTTTAAAAGGTTTTGGAAATTATTTGTGTTTTATATGTGTAACAAAATAATTTGGTGGGAGTGTAAATGCCTTAGCCACTTGTACATGTTTATCATTTTATATTTTTCTATCGCTAAACTGGTCAGTGATTGCTTAGTAATACGTCATAGAGAATTTACAGTTAAAGCTTTATTTTGAAAGGACGTCCACTAGGTGTTGTAAAGCAGGAGTAATTACAGTAAAGCAGAAAGCAGCGCGAAAGGTCCGATGAGCAGAAAAAGGTGCTCCACGGAAAATAATTGAGACAAAACAGTTTTAAGGTGTTCTCAAAGCTGCTGACGGTCACTCTAGCACCTGGTTGATAAGGAGAACAAGGTTTGTATTGGAAACTGTGATTTACATGTGTTTTGATATAGTTATGAAGTGTATTAGTTGCTAATCTGCTAGCTAAAAGTAACATGGTCTATCTCCTGGTACAAGGTAAAACGGGATACAGCTAAAAGGTTTATATAAATACATAAATTCATGGTAAATAGCACTCTAATAGAGATTGTCAAGGTATAATGGTCAAGGATTAAAAAGCAATTCATATGGTAATAAATATGGCTAAAAAGGGCTATAAATATATGGCATAAAGGGTGTAAGAGTTGCTAATTGTATTCCTATTTGTCTGCATTGTAGCTCTTATGGTGGATATGGTCAAGGCAAGGCAATAAAACACTTTTCAACCACCAGTTAAAGAGACCAACCTTTATTTGTCAACCGGGGACGCTACACCTAGCTTAGCTCAAAGACAGGCAGCAGGGTAACTGTTAGCCTAGCTTTGCTCAAAGACAGGAAGCAAGGTAACTGTTAGCCTAGCTTAGCTCAAAGACAGGGAGCAGGGTAACTGTTAGCCTAGCTTTGCTCAAATACAGGAAGCAGGGTGAACTGTTAGCCTAGCTTAACTTAAAGACAGGAGCAGGGACACTGTTAGCCTAGCTTAGCTCAAAGATGGGAAGCAGAATCAACTGTTAGCCAAGCTTGCTCAAAGACAGGAAGAGGTGAACTGTAGCCTAGCTTAGCTCAAAGACAGGAAGCAGGGTAACTGTTAGCCTAGCTTAGCTCAAAGACAGGAAGCAGGGTGAACTGTTAGCCTAGCTCCATGAACAGAGGAAGCATCAATGAGTAAAGCTGAATAATGAATGTAAACTGAGCTGGAACGTGACGAGCACAGGACAGGACTTTAGAGATGCTGCATTCCAGTGTCTGTGTCTCCATGTTGGACTGGTCCTTTATCAGTGGAACAGTGTGACAGCCATGTAACGTCCATGTGTGCTGCTGAAAGAGTCCCTGCTGCTCTGACCGTCCTCCTCTTTTCAGGGTGACGCCTGCTGGAGTCCGATGGTTGACACCAGGTCTGAGGAAGTGTAAGTGTGTTTTAATGGATTGATGGAAACAAAGCAGCACATTCAAGCATCTTCAAAGTGTCACATCTGTGAGGTCATCATCAAAGCTTTAATACTGATCACATGATCCATCAATAACTGCAGCTGTGTTGTGTTTGTTCTCTCCATCAGATTCCTGTCAACTCACAGTCGACACAAACACAGTAAACAGAAAACTCAAACTGTCTGACAACAACAGGAAGGTGACACGTGTGGAGGAGGATCAGTCGTATCCTGATCATCCAGACAGGTTTGACTACTGGGAACAGCTGCTGTGTGAAACTGGTCTGACTGGTCGCTGTTACTGGGAGGTGGAGTGGAGAGGAAAGGTTGAAATATCAGTGAGTTACAGAGGAATCAGAAGGAAAGGAAACAGTGATGACTCTGAGTTTGGACTTAATGATCAGTCCTGGAGTCTGATCTGCTCTGATCGTTGTTATTCTGTCATTCACAATAACAGTCAAACATCCATCAGGTCCTCCTCAGTCTCTGACAGAGTTTCAGTTTATGTGGATGTTCCTGCTGGAACTCTGTCCTTCTACAGAGTCTCCTCTGACTCTCTGATCCACCTCCACACCTTCAACACCACATTCACTCAAACTCTCTATCCTGGATTTGGGTTCTTCTTGTTCTGGTCTGATTCTTCAGTGATTCTGTGCTGAGTTGAGTCTCCAGAGTCTCCTCCTGGTAGATAAACAGTGTTGAACAGATAGTTGAGTCTCTCCATGACTCTGTCCCTCACAAACATGTTTTCACATTCATGGATTAAATGTGTTTCTTTGTCAAATCCTTCTAAATGATTCCTTGTAAACTTGTTCCTCTTCAAAGATGGAAGTTGTGATTATTCCAGGAGCCAAATGTGGTGTTTGCGTCTTTTTCCAGTCAAATGTTGAGAGTGAAAATCAGGATGTGGTGTTCCTCTGATGCTCACTTGAACTAAAAGCATTTGAGCTGCACAAAGTGTGAAATGAGAGAGGAAGCAGTGAATCTCCAAACTGCTGACAGACTTTCACACATTATTGTCCAGTGAAAATCAGCTTTTTGTGCAGCCACACTTGATCCTGATGTGAGTCTTTAAGTCCTGTTCTCGTGATGAAATGAGAACTTCCTTCATCTGTATCACTCTTTCCAAAGTATTCTGTGCTCTTCTGTCATTTATGTCTTATTGATAGATCCATTCTTAATTTTTACAATAAATAAGTGCTTCAATGTTTTGTCATCAGTTTTTTTTATAAGATTCTGAATTTCTGGTTTCATCAACAAATTCTACCAGATTTATTTTTCCATCAAAGCTCCCATAACCCTAGCTATCTCTGGATCAAAATGTTTTCAGCATCGATATGATTCCAGTAGAATTTAAACCCACCAGGACTATCCAGATTACATTGAACTCCGTAAATTAAACATTTTTTAGCCTGTTTCATTCTATAAATGTTGTGTTGGGCCGTTAAAGGAGGTTTTCCTCACATTGTGGTGTATTTGAACCCTTCCATGGTCTAAATTCTTTGAACAGATCTTGTGCTGTAATCAATGTCTAACTTAGTTTTTATTTTCATTGCAGTGGTTGATTTTTCCTGAACAAGATCAATGATTTTAATCCGTCTTTCTCCACTTTTATTTGCTCTACCTGTGGCTTTTAAACTATTCTAGCTTTCTTTTTTATTCAATAAATGACTAATAACACACTTTGATCTTCATGTTTGTTTGCTTATTTGTTGATCAGTGGAATTTAATTTTCCATGTTGAATAATCAACGTTTATCCTCTTCCACGGCAGAAATGAAAACAGAAAAAATATCTTTTGTAAAGCAGTAAAACTGATGCTTTTATTTTTGATCTTTTTGTCTCCATTTTTAATAATATTTAATTAAATTTAGCCCTAAAAGCAAATATAAAGAACTACAAAGACTGGAACAAAAACTCCATATTTTTAGCGGTGAAAAGACTCAGAAACCAAACTTGTAAATAAATGATCTTCTATGTTTTATTTCCATCTGTTCTTATGATCACAGTCAGTGACGAGTAAAACATGAACAATCTAAAGTTGTGAACTTGAACTTGTTTCAAACTGATTTTTCTGTGAACAATCCAAATAAAGTATGAGGTCAAAGTGTGACGGTTAGATCAACATAAACTACTAATATCCCGTTGAAGCGCTATAGAAGTGTCAGAGCAGCAGATTGTAAAGTCTGGTCCAGATAAGGAGCTCTACAGTGAGGCTGACCGTCCATCATAGCTGTCTAACCTGGACCTCACATCTCTGAAAACGTTGGAGCTCATTTTTAATCAGCTTCATCTGGATAAACTGACCACAGATTGGACGTTTTTACAACCACTTTCTCACCTCAAATCATCTGAAAACTACATTTAGTGTCACAATAACAGCAGTATTCCCAAAATACTTGAGTTTCCTCTGAAAGTTTCCTCCTCGGTCTTTGCTGCTGGTCTAAATGCATTCTGGGATATTTGGCTCCCCAAGTTTTTTGTTGTTTTATCTTTTATTAAGCATAATTTAACAACAAATAGGCACCAACTGTGTCCTACAATTCCACTGGTCCAAGCAGAAGAGAAGCAGAAAAGAAAGAAACATAGATATAATCAAATCAGACAGCTTCAAATAAATGAACTTCTCAGGGGTTAATCAGTTTATAACATGAGAATCTGAGACAGTCTGAAGGAACTTCTATTTGACAGTTTGATTAAGGAGGAAAAGAAAAGTTTGAAATCATTTAAAGCATTAAAATTCAGAGCAGCCTTAAAAAATCTACATTTGTGTGTCGAAAACTCACCAGTTCTCATTCTATGATTCCACATAAATTCCAGATGTTTGTTGTGCATAAAGAGAGCAAACTGATAGAATTGTATTCAAAGACAGGTTGAACGTTGTTTGTTAGCAACCATTCATGATTGTGTCCCTAAAGCTCCTCACAATAGTTCAGGAGGAGAACAGATGTTCTGGAGTTTCACATCTTCTCCATCAATGTGCATGTGTTCTTCTCCACATGAAATCTCCTTCTGGAACATTCTCTACATGGAGAAACATAAGAAAGAGTTTAGAAATGAACTTCTTTCATTTCAGCTCAGAAAGGAAAAGACAAATATCTGCTTGTGACTTTGATAGAGTCAGTCTGTGGAAATGTTGGAGATCCCACTTTTCTTTGAGCAGGAAGAGGAAAACATTCTTTAGTTCCTGATCATCTCACAATGTTGTTCTAACATTTAACGTGTCAAAATGTTGATCTGTCAATAAACAGCGTGTTAGAATGAGGAGTTCAGATGAATTCTGGAACATTCCTTTGATCACTGGAACAGCTTTGATTAGCAGAGAATGTTGTTTCTAGCAGCAATCTGAAGTCAGTTTAGTTTGAAAATCACGAGAACATCTTCATCCATTCAATGTGTTCCTTTCTCCATCCAATCCTTCACAAAGACACATTTCCTCCTGTACAAATCCTCCTGTTCTTCCACATTGTAGCTTTGTGTGGACTGAAGTTCTGCTTTAAAGCATTTTCCAGTAGAAGAACAGCTGCATGTGGAAATGTGATCATTTAAAGGATGGAAATCACATGTTAAAGAGAATGAGACAAAGATGAGGCGCTAAGGTAAAGCACAGATAATGTTCCTGTTTTCTAAAGTCATTTCATGGAACCATTCATTGTTTGTAAATCAGTGACATTCAAAGCCCCTCCTCTACTCATTTTACCACATCACCTTTTAGCATCAAATCACATCACAGTCAATCTGCTGGATTTTCTTCATCCATCCATGTGAAACACATCAAGAATCTGCTGGATAAATTCATCCTGAAATCCTTCCATTTCTGTCCTCAATATTCTACCAAATATGAAAGATTCCTTTGGAAGCAGAACTTCAAGGATTTTAGATTTGATTTCCAACAATCAGAATGTTAGAAGTTTCCCTGTTCATCATATTTTACTGATAGTTTCTCCAAATGTTTCAGTTCATTTTTACTGGAATATTCTGAAGTAAAGTTTGTGTTTTCTGGTGAATGGATCAGATCTCACATTTAGTTTCAATCAAACCCTGAGGCTTCTGGAAAATACACACAGCTTTAAAATAATGTTGGATCATCTGCTGACTGTGTCGTTATTAAATGCTTTTAGAGTTTCAGTATTTTAACCCTCGTGTCGTTTTAAAGTTTGAAAATGTGGAAAATAATAAATATTTTCACAGGGAAACTTCTGATGTCCACATTTGAACATTTTTGGGACATTTTTGAACATTTTTTGGTGGAAAAAGAAGAAATGTTTCTAAAGAACATTTTCTTTTAAAACATGTCTAACGTTTCCTTTTTTCCACCAAAAAATGTTCAAAATTTCCCAAAAATGTTAAAATGTGGACATCAGAAGTTTCACTGTGAAAATATTTTTTTTCTCCACATTTTAAACTTTAAAACGGGTCAATCTGAGCCTCAGGACGACACGAGGGTGAACTGAAGATCAGATTTTTCTCTCCATACTACAGTCCTGCTCATCTTCTCAGAAACCAGCGTTGAATTTCCAGTATTTCTGTCTAAATGTTCTTCCTGTTTCAGGCATTAATGGAACAGTAATTCCACAGGGATCAGTAGTAGGAGCTGCTCACATTTCAGTCTGACAGACACATTTGAACATTTCTAGAGTTGTCAGCCACAGATCTGTTCTTGATTTACAGCTTCCATGAGGTCTGATCCATGAAAACTGTCTGAAATGAGGATCATTATGTCTCCATTTGTGCCAAATGTTTTGATGTTTTGATTGTATTTGTGCTCCACATGTTTGGTAGGGAGTCTATCCAACCATTGGTCAGGAACACAATTCACTAAAATATGATCAGTTGGTTATTTTTTTTGAAATTCTCTTATAATATCAAAATGTTGTTCTCAGATTCTCCATTCCATCCATAAACGTTTAGGGGGATCCATGTAGTCCCTTAATATTCAAACTGCAGTAATCCAGTGTCCTTCCATGTCTCCTTTAGATTCCATGACGTTTCCTGGACACTTATTCATGCTTATGGCTGTTCCCACACATCTGATAGTTCCTTGGAGAAACTAAATTGTGTCTCCTCATTGTTTGCTTCAAAATATGAAATCCTCTTCAGTGACATGAATCTCTTGTAAAAAAAGAAAACACCTTGTGCCTGTTGTCCTTTGTAAAATAAAAATCCATCCTTTCTCTTAGTACTGTCTTTAAGTCCCCTGGTATTTAAGGAAATAAAGACAACTTTGAAAATCAAGCCAGAAGTCTCTCTGATCCAACTAACAAGTCAGGACTCTCTGGGATTCAATCTTGGAAAAGTCATGTTGATGATCCACCACTAGATGGCAGCAGAGACTCATACACAAACCTCTGTCCCTGTAACTCAATAATCAATAATACTGAAATGTTACGAACCAATCAACAAATCATGTTTTGATCATTTTATACATATTTGTGGTAGTTTTATCTCATATTTTGGTCATTTTATACATATTTGTGGTAGTTTTATCTCATATTTTGGTCATTTTATACATATTTGTGGTAGTTTTACCTCATATTTTGCTCATTTTAAACATATTTATGGTAGTTTTATCTCATATTTTCGTCATTTTATTCATATTCGTGGTCGTATCTTTACCAGTGTCTCCAGAGCCACATGCAGTAAAAAAGAAGTGATGAAATGAGCTTTCTGTTCTCTCAAACATCCAGTAAAACTCGTCTTTGTTTCTCTGTTCTGTTCTTCTTTTAGTCAAAGCCAGTCAGGATTGTGGTAGATTTGTTCTTCTTTTCAAACGTCTTTCGGAGCAGTGATGAGGACCAAATGCATCCATATCAGAGGGAAAAGTTCACATGTGTCTTATTGTGAGTGGTCTGTGGTGTTTACAGTTTCTTTGTGTTTCTTTGTGTCAGAGTTTCCAGGAGACGTTCCGTAGAAGAACCCAGTCAGTGATCAGAACGGCTGATATGTGTTCGTCTCTGTTTGTGCTCCCATCCCTCAGGAAAAGCTCAAAGGGTACCTTGATATTTTATTGTCGTTTTACAGAATAGATCCTGTCAATAATGAATATTTAACTGTCACTTTTTAACCAGTTTACTGTTCCTTCATAGATTTTCACTGTTTTGATCAATTACAGTAAAATCAAAGGAAAAAGTTCTAATTTAAACATTAACTGTAAAAAAAAAAAAACAAATTTTAAAACAGGTCAAAACTTTAAAATACATTCAGGACAAAAATCAGTATTTTTATGAAAGGTAATTAGATTTTTACCACATTAATATCACATGGTATGAATGAACTAAAGTAATATTCATCCATGAGGACCAGCTGGACCAGAGATAGTCTCTGATTTCCCTTTCTCTGTCTAAGCTCTGGGCTGCACAGTGGACTAAGTGGTTAGCACTTCTGCCTTACAGTAAGAAGATCCCTGGTTCAAATCCCAGCATGTTCTCCCTGGGCAGGTGTGGGTTTTCTCTGAGCACTCCGGCTTCCTCCCACAGTCCAAAAATATACTGAGGTTAATTGGTTACTCTAAATTTTCTGTGAGTGTGATTGTGTGTCTGTATATGTCGCCCTGTGACAGACTGGTGACCTGTTCCAGGGTGTCCCCTGCCTTTGCTTGAGTCAGCTGGGATAGACTCCAGCACCCCACCCCCACCCCTGCAGTCCTACTGAGGATAAAAATGGATGGAAGGAAGGATGGATGTCTGACCTCTGAACACCTTCATTTCTTTCACCATTTGCTGTCTTAATTTGTCTCTTTTTTTACCGTTCTATGTCTTCTTTGTGTCGTTATGTCCTAACTTTCAATTTCTGACATTTTCAGTCTTTTTTTTTCTGTAATTTTGGCCTCATTTTGTCTCATTTTTACCATTTTGTGTCATAATTTGCCTCATTTTCTCATTGTGTCTTAATTTGTCCAATTTTTAATCATTTTGTGTCTTAATTTTCTCTCTTTTTTTTTAATCATTCTATGTTTCCTTTCGCCCCGTCCATGGTACCAGGCTCCATATGGGGCAGTCCTCTCCCCCTCCCTTCCTGACATTAATCAGGTGCAGCTGGGGCAGGAGGCAGCAGGTGTTCTGCGTCTGCAATCAGCTGATCTGGAGCCAGCAGGTGGGAGTGGTTCAGCCAATCACTCCTCAGAGCAGAAAAGCAGACCTCAGTCTTCACTCTGCTGGCCTGAGAACAAAGCAACAGTTAGTTCTGCTCCTGGTTCAGTTCAGCTCCTGGTGTTTTTACATTCAGTAGTGATGGAGGTGAACGTCAAGAAGCTCTGAGGCTTTTGGTAAGATTCAAAGCTTCAAATATTTGAGACAGACAGAAAGGCAACAAATGAGTGACTGAAACAGCTGATATTCCAGCAGTACTCCATATACAAACCTCTGGATCTCCACTACAGCTGGTGTGGTGCTGGGACTCTACATTCTGTCCAGCAAAGCCCACAAGTTGTAGTTTTCTTCACTGGTAGATGATGATGAATTCTCCAGCGGAACATCTTCTGTTGACTCTTCAATAAGGCCTTTCAACAGCAGCCTGAGCACTGCTTGGATTTCTAAAGCCAACCTCTTTGAACCGTGGATCCAGGATGGTGCCACAGACAAGGAGTTCAGCTTTTCCAGGCCTCTGAATTCTTCATTCATGTTATGTCTCCAGGGTTAAACTGGTCTTTATTTAGTGGACACTGGAAGTGCTGTAGGTGCTCTTTTATTTGGGGGATTATTAAAGCTGGATTGTTTTGATCATTTCATTTGTTCTATCCATTTATTGAATCCACTTCATCTGAACTGAGCAACCAGGTGAAACTCTGGACTGGATGAAAGCTTGTACCAAGAACTCTGTGTAGAGGAAGTGAAGGGCAGAAACCCACAGTCTCATTACAAGGGCTAGCTGTCTTTTCAAACTGTGCTCCATCCTGGTCTCTGTTTGCACTTCCCACACAGGATTTGCTAGATGGAGTTCTCTAGTTAGTTTGGTTTGACTTGACTGACATAACTAAGTGCTCTGTTGGATTCCCTTCCCTACCTGTTCTCCTAACTCACTTGACAACTTATCAGGCTCAAGTCTGCGTTTTTCTGGTGGACATTTAATGTATCTGAAGTTCAGAATATTTCTGTGAACAATATCTGCCATCACAGCATTAAAGCAGGAGTTAAAATGAACTTTGAGTTACTTGTAAAGCGCTTTATAAATAAAGTTTATTATTATCACTGGACTGGACTGATTTTATTTTCTCACTGGTGAAAGGAATGAAAACCCTTTGAAATATTACAAAACAACAATCAATAAGCTTTTTCCACTGCAGTATTTAACAGCAATCTGATCTGCTGATGTTAGCAAGACAAACAAGTGAAAGTTTCAGGATTTAACGAGAATTGTTCTTGAGATATTGATATTCAAACAGCCTCAAATTTAAATGTGAGGGGAAAAAAACTAGTGAAACTGGGTCTACAGTCCACTGAAAAACCTCTAAGAAAGTATCTGACGTACTGAGCTAATATTTCACAGATACCATGATGTACACATGGACAGACATCTGAAGTTCCAGTAAGTTGTAAAGCTGGTCTGGGGATGTGACTATTCTTTTTCTCCCAGCTGCTCCTCTCTCAAAGTGCACAGTTTCAATGTCCTGATTCCTGTTTTCTCTTTCTGAGCTGGTAAGATGGTGTAGCTGTGGATTTCAAATAGCTGGGCAAACTTCTACTGGTTGGATGAAGCCTTTAAAAACACAAGTTCTTGTGTGTGAGTGAACTCTAAGAAGTCCAGATCCAAAGGCAGGCGTCCGAATGAAGGAAGTGGTGTTGTCTGATAAGGTAGAAATCTGTTTCCTGCTTCGTTGCCCTGACAACAGTGATGTCATGACCCTTCCTTTTCCACTAAAATAGTTCTGCTCTTACTGTCTTCATGTCGCAGCTCCTTTTCTCCATCTGAAGGTGAGTAAAAGACACTTTAAACTGGTTTTTATCTTTTCTATATCTATAGAACATAACATTGATTGACTCATTCGTCGTATTTTAACTCAAAAACAACACTGTTGTAGCACAATTAAAATATTAAATAAATCTTTTTCCCTAAAAGCAAATCTTCAGACATGTTGGGGTGTTTTCAACCAGCAGGAGTTCTCAAACTGATGCTGAAATCATGTTTTATCAGTAAAATATCATTTGTGTTTGTCAGGCAGTTCTAAACATGAGTTGTTCTTTTCAGCAGAACTTCAGTTCAACAGTTGTAGGATGGAAATGATTTGAACTTGAAACCTGCACTAACAATCCCTCTGAGGTCTTCAAGTGTAATTTCTTTTAGTTCAGTCACCAGCCAGAAAACTAAACACATCCTAAAAAAGACATTAAAACCTGAAAACTGATTGGTTCCATAAAAATACAGAAGAAATGTTGAGTTTTGGCTCATTTTGGTTCCAGTGATCCACTAATGAAGGTCCTGCTTTTTATTTAGACACAGTTTTAGTTTCCGTGCTTCCTGTCTTTATAAAGCAGCACATTAGAAAGTTCTTCAGAGATAAAAACGACTAAAACAAAGAACACAGGAAACTCAGACAGGAAGGCTGCAGCTGTACCACATAAACAGGAAGTTCAGATGCAGTCCTTCAGCAGTTAGATTCACTCTGCAGAAATACAGACCAACCAACAGCTGGAAGACAAACCAAGAACGTCCTCCAAGGCTTCAGAAGACCTGACCTATGAGACCAGAACACAAAACTGAAAAGCCAGGAAGTGGAAGAAGATTCACAGATGAGTCCTGAGTTGTCCAAAATAACTCAAACTACTCCAAAGTGAGATAAAAAGTTACAGAATGACTCAAAATTTGTCCAAAATGACTTTAAATGGTCCTGAATGTGATCTGGAATTAGTTTGAAATTCATCAAAATTACTTCAAAATTTTTCAAGATTTGCTTAAAATAGGTTACACTAGTAACTCTAGTGGTTTACTACTTTGCCTTGCAGCAAGAAGATCCCTGGTTCAAATCCCGGCCTGGGATCTTTCTGCATGGAGTTTGCATGTTCTCCCTGTGCATGGTGGGTTTCTCCGGGTACTCCGGCTTCCTCCCCACAGTCAAAAATATGCTGAGGTTAATTGGTTACTCTAAATTGTCCGTAGGTGTGAATGTGAGTGTGATTGTGTGTCTGTATATGTAACCCTGTGACAGACTGGTGACCTGTCCAGGTGTCCCCTGCCTTCATCCGAGTCAGCTGGATAGACTCCAGCACCCCCTATGACCCTAGTGAGGATAAAGTGGTGTATAGAGAATCTAAGCCCATATGATCAGTATGGTGTATGCTGCGCTAGAAGAAACTTAACTTACCTGAGCGTCAGGAGTATAATCTGTCTTTAGCCTTGAAGTGGACAAAACAATACCACAAATGCATTTTGAAAATAAATTAAATTACACATTTTATGTAACTGTGATTCATCTCTTTAAATTAAAATCATCAATCAACATATAATAAAATAACTCGTGCATAGAGAAGAAAGAATGTTGAGTTTGTCGCTGAGTATCGCACGCGCCACTGTCCGGCACTTAGATGAAAATTTGCCACTTCTTCTGGCGCTACTACTGAAGATAGTGCCAGCATTCATACAGTTGAATGTTTTCCAATATTTAACATATAGTGCTTAAGAGATATAAGTTTCAGAATACAAAAAGAATAAATACAAATATAGACACTCCATTGTTACATGTGCAACTATATGCCGAGAAGTAAATTCAGGTCGGCACCAACAAATATATTTCTATTTTCATTACCTATCATACTAGAAATCGTCATAATATTGCTCTATGTCGATCATTTTGTTCATATACTATGTAATACAAGACTTAGTTATGCTTCAAGCCCTTGAAGTACCACATCAAGGACGAGAACAACAATATCAGAAGGTGTTGTCAGGTGTAAAACTTCATGGCGAGTGTTTCCTTCGAAGAGAAACATTAACAAGAGCTCCTGTGTATTTGAATCTATAATCAGAACTGGCTCAAGCATTGTGACTAGAACAGAGTAACAGCTTATATGAGCCAGGTTTGGATGGGAATTTGAACCTATGTCCATTAAAATAATTAAAAAATATCACAGCATATGTATGTGGTTCGCAATACATTACTTATCGAGCTACGTTGGGATGGGCTAAAAAAAAAAGATCAGAGTGAAAAAACGAATTTGGAAGTACGACTGTGAATAATATGGAAATACAAATGCAATACAACATCTAGCAAGGTCGTAGTTGAACGTCCCCTCCATTTATCTCAGTTCTCGCAGAAGTCTTGTTTAATAACTTTCTTATTGCACCTTGCTGACAACTATTTGTGAACTAAGTGGAAAAAGATTTTGGTATTTAATGAGACATGTAGACCTCCTAGATAAGTGAAGTGAGGTCTGAGATCTTATCGAAATCTAGACCTGGAACAATTTATAAGATGCAGAATGTACAACCGTGAAAAAACACTCAAACAATATTTGAGTGTTTGAATTATTCGCTTGAAGATCACAATGAGCTGATGTGATTTGCAAAGAGCTGGAGTGTTAACAGCTAAAGGATCAGACTTTAATACCATTGTCATGAAAAAATCCCAATTTCTATATCTTGTAAACAAAAGACTCGAAACTCATTCAGACTGCGCCTTCGAGTCTGGTAGTCGTGGCCGCAGAATGTCGTTCTCGTACAAATTCTCCCTAGACCTCTCAAAGCTTCCCACCACACAGGTAGGAGGAACTCCCCGGTCTCACTGTGCCTCCAAACTTCTATAAAAAGTTAAGAATGTAATATACTAAACGTTAACTTTGAATTTGACTGATATCAACTATAAACTATAAAAGGAGACTATACAAACTAGTCTCATATCGAGAACTTAATCTACCAAATAAACTTTTTTGTTTTATGTTGATTTGTTATTCTACTTTATACAGTGCACGCTGCTGACGCGAGCTGTATTCAAACAGCATGCCACACCTAGACCGTGTCGCACCCTGTCGCAGGCGTGGTCGACGAGTGTGTGCGCTCGATGGCGCGACACATGTTAACGTGCTGAATGAGAGGGACCAAATCAAAAACGAGCAGACGCGCTTTTCTCACCCCGTTCGCTGTCCCATGGTTATCGATCCGGTTCACTGGGCCCCGACTTCCTCGGGGCCGCTTCTCTGTGCCCATACCCTGAGGCTGGTTGGCACTCGCCGCTCTCCTTCGCTCCCCACCGGCAGACTGAAAGCCGCCGTGCGAGCACACTAGCTCCGGTGTAATCCTGAGCCATCGCGGGCGGTCAAGCGGTCACCACAACACTGCCATCCGTCCTCATGGCACCTAACGCACACGAGTACACCGCGAAGCTTACCCTGCGACACGTGAACATCGAGCGGCGACCAGATCCTACCAGGTGCGCCCCCGCCAGCGAGCTCGACCACGCCGGCCGAGCGTATTCGGGACCCCCGCTCGCCATTATGGAGCAGCCGTTTCCACAGGGACGGCCGATTCCAAGCGGGGCGATCCTAATTCTACACGCATCCCAGCGTATCATTGCCAGAAGCAGTTCCGTACGCCGCTTCTGAGTGCACTCTGAGTGTCCCGTTTCAGGTGCTCTTTAGCGCGTCCGTCCGTCTGGCGAGGCGTAATCCTACGATAACAGTACGGCTCGCGCAAAGATATTGAACTTCCAACAGTATCCTCGTACATCCAGCTCTAGCTTTGGCGAGTCCTCAGCAGTGCCTGGACGCTGCCTCTCTGCTGACGTCAGAGGCAGCACAGCAGTTGGATGAACCTCAGCAGCTGATTCCTGTCCACACTGAAGAACATTGATTCAGAAAGAAAGCAAAGAACAGTTAAGTGCACAGAAAGATTCAGTTTACCAACAGGATCTTTGAATAAACCACATGATTTAAAGGAAGAAAACACACAGAAACAAAATATTAAGAGAATTCATCTACACAACCTGAGTTTTCTTCATCATTCGTCCATTACATCCCTCAATTCATCGAACTCAACACGACACTCCCGAAAATTAAACCTGACGGCCAAAAAACAAGCAGCCACAGATCTGAACAGACTGCAACACCTGTCAGCTTCTCTGGAATTTACTCAACCTGACGTCCATGTTCCTTCAGGGGACGTTGGGGACACGTGGGCAGGTGGACTGTTCAATCAGACGCCACTGATGGATTTATGGACGCTGAAAGAGAGTCCCGGCAGCTCCTTGCTGATGATCAGCCCTTTAAATGTTGCAAACAACCAGTGTTTCAACACTACTTAGTTCTCCATCAGACTCTGAAAAGGCTGTTGAATGAAGGCCAGTGTGCTCAGGCACCCTTTATGTCTCTGGAAACTTGCTGTCATGGAGCTGAGAAGCCTTCATGGATCTGACAAGTTAATTTGGTTTCTCTTCCTTGGTTGGCCGTGCTGGTTTGTGTGAAGTCAAACTGAGGCCAGTTCACTCTTCAGCTCGTTAGTGTGAATCTGACGTCCTACCAGGTCCAAACGATTCTCATCCATGAATGACGCTTTGAGAGAGATTTAGCTGATGTTGAAAAACTAATTATGCAGAGAGGTTTGAGGTGATGTTGAATGCGGATTCATGAGAAAGTCAAGAAGTGAAGCTCAGACTTTCTAAATGTTCTTGTTCATCACTGCTGGAGCAGCCTGATTACAAACAGGACGCTATGCACGCCTCCAGCAATATACCGTGATCCTGCAGGTAAAGGGTTTGTCCCAGTTGCGGTGCTTTTTTATTCCCACTTAAACCATAAGTCCATCTGCTCTTCTATTTCTGCATGAATGAGAGCCTTAAAATGGCCAAGTCAAATGCCAGAACTTGACTGCAAACATGTTGAAGTAAAATGCTGCTAACAGTCATTGCAGCCTTGCTTGATGTAAAGCATTAACGCAAGGATCCTGAAATCTTGTTTTTAAAGACCCACTAAGTAATATTAGAGGTCGACGATATGATTTTTCAAGGCGATGCCCCGTGATCCCGATTTTAAAAATATATCTCGATACGAAGAGCCGATTTGTAGAAGCCGATTTTTAAGGCCGATATCTCTTTTTTTTTTTTTTAAAGCACATCGATACAAAAGGCAATTTAAGACAAAAAAGTTATACTGTTATATGACAGAATTAAATACACTAGTAGAAACTCATTTATTGAACACAAAAAGGTAAAAAGTGAACAAATACAAAAACTTAAATTTACAAAAAGATACAATTAAAATAACTAAAGTGACAAATTGCTTGTTCATGTATAAAAGATAAACATGATCAAAAAAGAAAACTGTAACAAATGCTAATTAAACATTAAAATAATGGTGTGCATTAACAATTAACAAAATCGTTAAACCCACCAAAATAAACAAACAAAAGTTTAATATAAAAGCCGGTCCGCGGCCGGCTGCCCATACGGTGCCTGATCAACAAATCGGCTTTTTATTGTAAATAACTGCCCATGGCCATAGAAAGTCCATATTATCGGCCCCAAAATATATCGGCCGGTCCGATACACATCGGTCGCTCCCTAGAAAATCACTTAAAACCTTGTTCAAACTCCATATAGTTTCTATATGTGCAGAAGGACACAGGTGAATAAGCAGTCCAATGGTCAGAGTGAGTGTAAGAGTCCATCTAAGACATAAAGCATAATCTAAATACTTTAATAAGTACTGACACGGAGCCCAGATGAATAAAATAATCTAGAGTAAGAACAATTGTAATTGTGTAGAGTTGTGCAATCGAATCAGTGAGAACGAAGATCAGTGGTGCATATACTGAGCAGAGGACAGCTGATCTGTCCTGTGTGTGACAGCATGATGGCTGGAAACAGCACTAAAATCTGACCTGCCCTGAAGAAACTCGGTCCAGCGTAGAGAGATGACGTGTTCCCCTCCGCTGGGTATGAGTCCACCGAGGTTGCACTATACTCTGTCACTGTTCGAGGGTGAAGAGCAGAGCAGCGAGTCCACCACTGAGTTCCAGCTCTCTGCACTTCAAGGTTGATCACATGATCCATGACCCTCAGCAAA